>NC_142355.1:7517661-7817661 GCF_059441175.1 Urocampus carinirostris
TCAGGAAATAAAAAGAAATGGATATCTTGTGAAAGAATTGTAAAAAACGACGTTTGTAGGCTGTACAACCTTTGCAATAGAACATGAGTCAATTCATTCAAAAGAGAAAAAGAAGTTTGCATTGCTGGAAACTCAGCAAAATGTAACTTGATGTCAAGTTTTGGACATGTTTGATAATGACTTAGTTGCCACACTTGGCATTGCTGTTGCTCACTGTTGTTTCAAGCGTTGCTCACCGACTTTGTGTGAACGCTCAGACCCGTAAGGAAAATTACAGGGAACATTGCTTAGGAGTGTTAAATAAAGACTTATAGCACAACCATAATACTTTTATCACTATTGACCACAATGTACTAAACCGCAGAATTAAAACATTAAAAGTAGTAGTTGTTACTTCTTAGGTTACTTCTTTGTAGGATTGTTCAGATTACCAAACTGCTACGAGTTGGTATGATTGTGGCTTAGGGTTGTTATATTAAACCTTACACTTTTGCTTAGGCATTTCGCATATTTCATATTTGTGATTTGGCAAAGAAAACATATATTTTTTTTAATTAATTAAAAAATTACAATTCAAATATTTAAAAAAAAATATTTAAAAAAACAAAAATTTAAAAAAAAATTAAAAAAAAATTAATACATTAAAAATGAAAAAATATATATTTTAATTTATTAAAATTAAATTTAAATTTAATTAAAAATTAAATTAAATGAATTAATTTCCAAGTTCCTGATTAATTTCATTTTCAAACATTTTGGCAATGTGTAAAGTGGCAAATATGGCACGTTTCCCAAAGATTTTAAGTTTTTTTTCACATAAAACCACTTCTGTGGAAAAATAATTCTAATGGGTGCTCTGTTACGCTGTGAAATGTCTAAACCTTGAGCCAATACACCCAAAACAATAAAAGTTTTAGCATTGCACAAGCAGTAATATTATACTACAGTATATCAGATAAAACTTGGGGTGGGCCTACTCCATCTGAGACTATATCCTTTACTGCCCCCAAGCGGCCAAAGGGAGCATTTAATTAGCATTGATTTTAAAAAAAATAACTTTTGATAGAAATTACCAAGACACTTGCTTCTTTTTTGGACATACTCAGAAGATGGTGGTCCACATGAATCCATCTTGCAGGCCGTACGTTTAACATGTCTAGTGTATAGGCTTACTTATAATGTCGTATTAGCATAAAACATAAAAAAATGCCCCCTGAAAGACCTTTTCCGAAATTAATTTATTCTTTGAGTTCTTGATCATTGAACAGCAAACAAAAAGGCAGCAGATACTGCTGTCCGTACAGTTAAAATGAGGTTTACACATCGGTCTCATGTACAAGTAAATATACCTGAAGGTTGGAGTGGTTCACGGAAAATGGAGAACTAAAAAACCCAGTGATGATGGCCATCACCGTCTCCGTCACGTACTTCTCGAGGGCCAAATCGGCGTGGTTCCGGTCCGTGGTGGCATTGCACACCTATAGGTACGGAAAGAATAACTTTGAGAAGATACTTCCTCTGGAGAAGATAAATAATCTCGAGTTGAAATTGGATCCTTACTCTGGACATGTCAACCAATATATTGTCAAAGAGCTTCCAGATATGGTTGGATGTATAAATCTCCTTCATTTCGACCTCTGTGTCCACATAGCAGTGATTGACAAAGTTCACATATGCGGCTTTCACCTGGAAAGATACCGATGAATAAACACATGCTCAATAGCTAACCTTGCCAACATTGAATGGTTGTTTTTGTTTTTATCGTTATTACCGTAAATTCCGGACTATAAGCCGCTACTTTTTTTTCCCCAAACTTTCAACCCTGCGGCTTATTTAGTGATGCGGCCAATTTATGTAATTTTTCTAACGGCCGCCAGCGGCGCTCGAGTACTTCTTAGCTTGTGCACAAATTAAATTAGCGTAGAAACATCCTCATTATGCAAATTACAAAAAAATAGGCACATGACGCAACTTTCAAGCTTAACGCAGTCGAGCAGTCCGATATAGGACTTACATTGTGAGAGTGATGCTAGCGTGTTTTTAAGTAAGGGAGCGTGGAACCGCGTCAACATGATATAGTCTCTTTCCCATATTGAATGACGTCAGTTATAAGACGGAAGATGAGGACGTTTACCGTGCTTATCTCAAGTACGACAGGTTTTCCTAACGGAGCTATTCACTGTGTTGCGAGCGTGTTGCTAGTAGCGTTTTGCTACCCTTCACAGGCACGGTTTGGGATGAAAGTTATATTATTATTAAAGCTTTGAAAACTCTCTCGGTGTACCCTCTTTCTTTGTAAATATGTGTAACCGATGTGTAATATGTATTTGCACCTGTATATTTTTGAAATGTATTTATTTAAGACACTTATTCTGATATATTTTGTACGAGCAAATGAGAAAGAAGGGGCGGGGCAAACGCGGGCGGACGGGAAGTGGAGTAAAGGTGAGACGTATTTGTGGACGCAGCCGCCAATAGTGGACATATATATTTTTCCCACCTTTACCTTTGGAAATATACATTTTGCCGGAGATCAAAGCCAGGAGAGAAAGCTTACCACGTGTTGTGAGTCATCATTTTATTCATATTTAGTTTCTTTTAGCATATTTAGCATATTTGTTATTGGAGTAATCCAAATATAATTGAAAGTAATCCAGTTAAAGTAACTCTACCCAACCCTGGTTGTTGGCATGTCCGTCTCACAGTTCAGAAGTCCCAGGTTCAATTCCAGCTATTGACTTTTCATGTTCTGATCCTCAGGCACTCCTGTTTCCTTCCACATTCCAAAAACATGGCTTGGATGGGCCCAGCAGTATTAATAATGTTCTTATTATTATAAATGTCATAATTGTTGGTATTTTTATTTTAGAAAAAGTAAAAACATCTTTAATGCCGCCTTGGGCTGAGCCATGAATATATTGTTAGACAATGAACCCGTCTGTGGTACAGCAAAGGTTGTAGACCAAAGAACTGTGTTATATTCAACATGAAAGCGAAGTTTAATATTAAAAATTGTAAATTCCTTGGGGCAGCAGGCGGCGCAGTGGTTAGCGCACGTGCGGCGTAGTTCTGAGGTCATGAAATCGAACCGCCTGTGTGGAGTTTGCATGTTCTCCCCGTGCTTGCGTGGGTTTCCTCCGGGCGCTCCAGTTTCCTTCCACATTCCAACAAACATGCATGTTAGGTTGATTGCCCGGTCCAAATTGTCCCGAGGTGTGAATGAGCGAGCGAGTTGTCTGTCCATGTGTGCCCTGCGACTGGCTGGCAACCAGTTCAGGGTGTCCCCTGCCCACTGCCCAGAGATGGCTGGGATGGGCTCCAGCCCCCCTGCGACCCTAATAAGGGTAAGCGGTACAGCTAATGAGATGAGATGAGAAATTCCTTGGGGCAGCACGGCGGCGCAGTGGTTAGCCGTGTGCGGCACAGTTCTGAGGTCATGAAATCGAACCGCCTGTGTGGAGTTTGCATGTTCTCACCGTGCTTGCGTGGGTTTCCTCCGGGCGCTACAGTTTCCTCCCACATTCCAAAAAACATGCATTTTAGGTTGATTGGCCGGTCCAAATTGTCTCTAGGTGTGAATGAGCGAGCGAATTGTCTGTCCCTGTGTGCCCTGGGACTGGCTGGCAACCAGTTCAGGGTGTCCCCTGCCCACTGCCCGAGCTCCAGCACCCCCGAGACCCTACTGAGGATGAGCGGTGCAGATAATGGAATTCCTTGTAATATTTACCTCTGGGATGCAGCTTACATCCGTGACAACTTTGACAATGTCATCCAGCGGGAGCAGAGAGTTGCATTTAAGCTCTGTGTAGACATTCTTGCCCTCGGTGCAGGCGGCCAGAAGCTCCACCAGCGTGTTGTGGTAAGCCAAAGCTCCATCTTCAGCGGTGCGCTCGCGCTCAGACGCCATCATCTGGAGCAACACTGGGAAGGAGGAGCGGTCGTTGTAGAACACCAGGACGTCCTCACCCCCGTTCACAAGCTAGGAGAAAAACAACAAACTCCAAGTTTCAGGGTTCGTACACTTTGTTCATGGCCAAATTCAAGCACTTTTCAAGGACTTTCAATGCCAATTTTCCAATTTAAATGGTCTGCATTTATATAGCGCTTTTCAAGTCAATGAAGACCTCCCAAAGCGCTCTACAATGTGCTTCACACTTACCCATTCACACACACACTCACACGCCAATAGCGGCCATGCAGAGCCAACCTGCTTATTGGGGGCATTAGGGATTTAGTGTCTTGCCCAAGGACACTTCGACATATAACACGGAAGAGCCGGGAATCGAACCAGCGATCTCTTGATCCCAAGACGAGTGCTCTACCTCCTGAGCTAATGCCGCCAATTTCTCTTGAAACAATTCCGGTGTAAATCATGTATTTTGAAGATTCACAAATATCTGCAATTTACGTATGCAATTTTTAATTTTGCGTGTGCATCTAGCAAGATAGTTTTAAGGTTTTGAGCAAATTGTACCTATTTTTGAGACAAATATCTCCCCATTTAGGCGCTCGGTTGAAAATGAGGCTAATATTCAGCTTACATCACGTGTGTCAAACTCACGGCCCGCGGGCCACATCCGGCCCGGCGTACAATTATATCCGGCCCGTGAAATCCTTTTATATCTATTATAATGGCCCGGGTCTATGAAACCCCGATAACTTTCAAATTATACTCGGATACTAAAAACCACAATGGCCGAGAAAATTATGTTAACTGACATTGCCGGTAAACCCGTGTGTCTTATTTGTGGAGATTTTGTGGCCTTAATTAAGGAATTTCATGTAAAACTTCAGAGTAAGCTGAAAACCCTTGAATCCAGAGAAAAGATACAGAAAGTTGAAGAGTTAAAGAAGAATATAAAGATGTTTTTCAATAAAGCAAATTCCCAGAGTGAAAAGCACAAATTTTATTTATATTTTCGTTTTTTCATATTTTCATTTTTATCGTTTTGACAGGAGATATTTTTATGGAGAGCAACGATTTTTAATTCATTAATCACATTTTCAGTTGTAGGACGTTCTTCCTATTACACTTTACCACTGGGGTAAAGTGTAATACTTTTTTCTTGGCTCATAATGTCCACAATTAATACATAATCAATGCACTATTACACATTTCGTAATGCCCTCTTTAGGATTGGCATGCACCTGTCCTCTTGGGAGCGACCCATAGGGGGCGATGACGCTTCTTTGTACAACACCATTTAAAATAATGCAGGCTGCTGCTAAACACGGGGAAAGAAGAAGTCCAACGCCAAAGCCAAGCCAGCAGAGCAGTGTCAGGATCATTTTTAAGAAGACTTGTTTTATATTTCTTCATTTAATGTTTGGCGTATCAAGTCAATATGTATTTGCACCTGTATATTTTTATTTGAGACACTTATTCTGATATGTTTTGCGAATTAAAAAAGAGGGGCGGAGCAAACGCGGGCTGACGGGAAGTGGGGTAAAGGTGAGTGAGACCTGTTGTCACGGCGGACAATAGTGGATATATATTTTTCCCACCCTTACCTTTGGAAACAGACTTTTTTTCCTTGGATTAGTTTCAACGGGTACCCGGACTCTGCAGGTCTGCATCAAACCTTAAGTACCAGTATCATTTTCCTTTCATTTTGCCGGCTGAGATTTTTGGAATGTGTACTTGAATGAAGGACATATAGTTTCAACCGCGCAACTTGATGTCGGGTCTGGATAAATTTAATGTTTGTGTTACAATTTTTAAACGTGGGCGCATGCGGCTCATATACAGGTGCGGCTTGTGTATGTACAAAATCGGTTTTCCTCTGAAAATGTGGTGGGTGCGGCTTATAATCAGGTGCGCTCTATAGTCGGGAATTTACGGTACTCAAAAAATAATAATCTGTCGCGAATATTTTCAGGTTTGAAAATATGCTAGTTTAAATTATAGTTATCCTTAAAAGTACATTGTATAATATTTGACCACTAGATGGCGCTGTATTATCTATTGCAGGGGTGTACAAACTTTTCAGAAAGCACACCAGATTTGGTAGGCTGAAAATGTGTGAAGTTCGATTATTCAGCCTGGGATTCTTTGAACAGTCTTTAATAAATTAACCCACCGCAAAAAGTTTGCAGTGCTTGGCGATTAGCATCGGGACCTCGTAGCTCAACTTTGAAGAATTTTCTTTTGACTTCAAGGGTCTCGTGAAAAAGCGCTGTTGTGCCATTGAAACAGATTCCTGTTGCTTAACCTTTTCACAACGTTTGTTTCCAGTTACGTTTTCGCAGTCAGCATGTTTCATCTGGCAGAGCCTCTTGATATTATATTCTTTAAAAACCCTCACAATTTCTTGGAAAATGATGCAAAAAATACTCTATTTGTCCCGGAAGCGGCTACCCTCACAGTCAACTCTCAGTTTTTTATTTACAGTCGCCAAGTCAGAAATGCGGTGGGCTAAACTTCTCACAGAACGCCAAAGGCAATGTGGCCAAAGGGCTACTGCCATCATCCGGTGAAATGGTATTTTTTTTCTGTACAAAAAAAGATTTTATACTGCGGTCAACATTACTGGCAAGCCACATATTGTCGTTTTCTGTGATCAGGGGGCCAGAGTGCTCTTGCAATTTTTACTGGTCTTTTTAGTAGCATCTCTTGCTAGTCCCAGCAGCAGCTCTTAAAATGTTTTATCAGCACAATGCACTAATGAATATTTTTGCTACAGGGAAAAGGTGTGTTTAATATACTGTACAAGTATGCAAAGTCCTAAACTAACTATGCTAATAAAACATTTTGTATAAGGCATCCGATTAAAATGTATAGCTCCACTTCCTTCAATTGTAAATATAGTACACAAATGATCCCCAAATACAGTGGAACCTGGGTTTTCGAACGCCTCTCAGTTCGAACAAATCGGAGTCCGACCAAAAATTTCGAGAAAATCTTGCTTCGCTGTTTGGTCAAAAAATCGGAGTTCGAACGCTGGTAATGCGTGAGTGCGTACGCTAGGGTGCCATGCTGAGCGGCGTACGGGTGTAGTTGTTGCGTGCGGATGTGCTTCGTTTTGCTTTCGCTTTTAATATAGGTGTACGAAGTGTTTTAGCCCCTTATTATGCCTCCGAAGAAAGTCAGTGCAAGCAGCAAAGTTGCTACAGGTGAAAAAAGAAAAGTAGTGCGTACAACTATTGCATTTAAGAAAGAAATAATAGCCAAATATGAAGGAGGTGAGCGAGTGTCTGATCTTGCCTGCGCCTTCTGCTGACCACCACAAAGGTAAGAAATCCTATGCATAATTCTTTTCTTTATCCTTTTTTAAAATTTTTACACGTTCATGTTAGCGTAATCTTTCGTACGGAAGATTACGATAACGCGAACGTACGATTAGCCTGGGTTAGCTTTATGCTTACGGTACAATCAGGGTGTTGGAACGGAGCCCAGCATTCAGGGTGTTGGAACGGAGCCCCCTTTCCAATGAACCACTCACCACTTGTTGTGGAGACCGGGGTGCTAAATGACTTGTAAACGACCCGATTTTTTTAATTTTTACACGTTCATGTTAGCGTAATCTTTCGTACGGAAGATTACGATAACGCGAACGTACGATTAGCCTGGGTTAGCTTTATGTTTACGTTAAAAATTCAAGGTAAACATTCAGGGTGTTGGAACGGATTAAAACGATTTACATTATTTTTAATGGGAAAAATGATTTCGGTGATCGAACAATTCGGTTTTTGAACAGGGTTCTGGAATGGATTATGGTCGAGAACCGAGGTTCCACTGTATTGTAATAGACAATTTGGCTTTCAAATGGCACTTGCATCCTTTTTTTTTTTTCCTGTAAGACGGAAAAGAGTTTGGACAACCCTGTTCTACACCATATTTTTTTAATTAAATTGTAGAGATATATGAATTACTGCCTTACCTCTGTCATTACTTTGTCCTGACATTTTTTGACATACTTCCCTTCCGCTTTCACAATAGTTTGCAGAAACTTCAAATACAGGACGTGGCGTCCGTGCGTTTCGATGCAGTGGACAAAGTGATGGACAACGCGGTCGCTGATTTCGTTGCACAGTTGGTAGTAATTCATAAAGATATGACGCATTGTTTCGGCTTCAAGTAGCTGTTGACACACAGATTTGTAATAAAAATGTTAAAACATGTCAAATATGCATGACAGCAGTGGTTGGGGTGGTGTTGGACAGCGTTTATATGCGGTACATGCAAAAATATTTACAACTCGCCTCTTTTTCCCAAACAGCCCAGTAACAGTAAGAGTTATCAACAGAGCCAAAGAGTAGTCAATCAGCTATCGTAATGTAAGGGTTGGGTAGGGTTACTTTAACTTTCAATTACAGTAAATTCTGGACTACAAGCCGCTACTTTTCCCCCAAACTTTCAACCCTGCAGCTTTTTCAGTGATGCGGCCAATTTATGTAATCTTTCTAACGGCCGCCAGCGGCGCTCGAGTACAAAAGGTAAGATTTAGACCGGTGGAATATATGCGCCGAGGAAGACTGCAACTTCTTGGCTTGACTAGCGGCAAGAAATCTTTCACTAAAACTGGCCGCATGCGAAAGGCAACTTTTTCGCAAGTCTGCCAGTGGATCCTGACAGCGTGGGGCAGCATAAAAAAATCCACCATCACCAACGGGTTCCGAAAAGCCGTGACGGAGAGGAGGGCACACCAGCGATAGTGACAGCGCGAGTAAGGTTGCGGGAGCGTGGGACGACATCTATATGACACTGTTTCTTTCCGACACTGAGGAAGACGACTTTGATGGCTTCAGTTGTAAGGAGGAAAATGAGGACGGTTTACCGTGATTTTTACAAGTACAGTATGTTTTTTTAACAGACCCGTTTACTGTGTTGCGAGCGTGTTGCTAGCATGTTGCTACCTGTCACAGGCACCGTTTGGAATGAAAGTTATATTATTATTATTAAAGCTTTGAAAACTCTCTCGGTGTACCGTCTTTTTTTGTAAATATGTGTAACCATGTATAATATGTATTTGCAACTGTATATTTTTGTAATGTATTTGTTTGTATTTATTTTGGACACTTATTCTGATATATTTTGGATGGGCGAATTAAAAAGAAGGGGCGTAACAAACGCGGGCTGACGGGAAGTAAAGGTGAGTGTTTGTGGACACGGCGGACAATATTGGATATGTATTTTTCCCACCCTTACCTTTGGAAATATACACTTTTTTCTTTGGATTACTTTCAACGGGAACCGGACTCTGCCGGTCTACATCAAACCTTAAGTACAGGTATCATTTCACGTTCATTTAGCCGGCTGTGATTTTTGGACTGTGTACTATAATGTAGGATATTCAGTTACAGTCGCGAGACTTAAAGTCGGGTCTGGATGTGGGCGCATGCGTCTTATATACAGGTGCGGCTTGTGTAAGTACAAAATCGGTTTTCCTCTTGAAATGTGGTGGGTGCGGCTCATAATCAGGTGCGCTCTATAATCCGGAATTTACGGTACTTTTGGATGACTCCAATACCAAATATGCTAATTAAAGACAAAATAAACTAAATATGAATATAATTATGACTCACAACACGTGATAAGCTTTCTCTCCTGGCTTTGATCTCTTTGATATCCGGAAAAAATAACATAAAATGTGACAGAAACAAAATGAAAAAAAATCTAAACAGCTTGCCAACATCATTTTTGCCGTTCCATGTATTCCGTTACTCCCCAAGCCTGCACAAAATTTAGTAATTTTATTCATATTTAGTTTCTTTTGTCTTTTATTAGCATATTTGGTATTGGAGTAATCCAAAAGTAATTGAAAGTAATCCAGTTAAAGTAACACTACCCAACCCTGCGTAATGTGTAGAGATAACTGTCATCCATACATGATTACCAATCCTTAGTGTAGGTTTTGATTATTTTTCTAATGAATGACTTTATTGTGAGGGATGGGGGAGTTTTGATATCAGGCGTTTTACTTGTGTCCATAACAACCTTAAGGTATCAATACTTCGATAAAATAATTTATTACTCTCCAGTGGTTGTGTGAAGTCAGAGCTACAATCAGACAATTAGATTTTTGTTAATTTAATGGAAAGATTGTTATCATTATGATTTTGGGGAAAGAGGTGGGTAAGAACTTTATGTTCTATTGGTATTGGCTTTGGTTAGAGTTATCGATGAGTAAGAGCTTAGTATCGATATCCATCTGAAAATAATAATAACCCATTCCCTAACTTCTAATTGCGACAATGTGTCAAAACTAGTCATTTATGACTTAATAGTGTATGTTGTTCATGCACTTTTTAGACCTTAATATGGTGTTCAGAGAGTGACCAAAAGTGTAGAGGGTTATTGTTCTATATTCTTTATCAATTATCCATTGTCAAATCATAATACACTGCAAAGCCAAGCGGCCGAGACACTTGTTCCCAGCCAAGAGGCAGTGGTCACAAATTAGAACAACCCTGGCGTTACAAGATTTCTTCATTGCAATTGTTCAATCACCAAAATAGAAAAACCTTTAGCATTATAAGTACCGTCTGGAGACCAACCACGATGATAGAAACAATGGCCACAAATAGAACAACCCTGGCGTTACAAGATTTCTTCATTGCAAGTGTTCAAATTTGAAATGGAAAAACCTTTAGCGTTTTAAGCACCGTCTGGAGACCAACCACAATGATAGAAACAGTGGTCACAAATAAACCAACCCTGGCGTTACAAGATTTCTTCATTGCAAGTGTTCAATTATGAAATGGAAAAACCTTTAGCGTTTTAAGCACCGTCTGGAGACCAACCACAATTATAGAAACAGTGGTCACAAATAAACCAACCCTGGCATTACAAGATTTCTTCTTTGCAAGTGTTCAGTTATCAAAATAGAAAATAGAAAGGTCCTAGCCGCAGGGTTAAATAAATAAATGCGAATGCACCGATCCCGGAGGTACTGCAATACCGGGCCGTCTTATTCCATCTCCCAATTGCAAAAATCAACTGAGTGCTACAAGTCAAAAACTATAGAAATGATCCCTAAGAGTATAGTTTTACAGCATTGCTGCAATTTGGCCAAGTAGCTTGGTAATCAAGTTAAAGTAACCCTACCCAACCCTGCTAATATCTAATCTGCTACATGTTTGGTAACTTTCCAACATGAACACATGCTAGTAATGGCAAGGTTTTGCCCAGTGTCATGTGCATGGAAAATCCTTGAGCCTTTGCTTTTCCTAATATCACATGCACAGATGTTTTTTCAGGCTATGGAGCATGTGTTTATTCATTGGTATCTAAAAAGATATCGTTAGCTGCCTAGAAACATTAGGCTCCACCTTCAAATACATTTTTTTTTTCCCTAACTCTTGTGTGCATTTCAAAATATGATTGCAAACATTACAAAATCGTATTCACCCCTGGAGTGAGGAAGAGATTGAGGTGTTTATGTAGCAAAGATTGGTTCTGATGGTTTCCTCTGCAGAAATTCTGCAGAAAAGCATGCGCCAGGGTCATGATCTCATTCATCTTCTCATCACTCTGGAAAAGAAAAATAATGAGAGGAGATAGGATAAACAGTCAAGCAGTAGACTAGACCAGTCACTTAAACTTGGTGATTAGAGCTCACTTTTTCAAAAGGGATCTGAAGCAGGTCCAGCACCACAGTATGAGCTCCCATGTTCTTCAGTAGTCTTTGCTGCTGTGTGCGGATCTTTTTACCATGGTAACACAGTTTACTGATCCTTATCAAGATCTACATTTCAGACACAAAAAATACAATTGACAATTACCAGGGAAAATGATTCACGTCCAATGAGAATAATGAAAAGAATAACACCTGCCTCTTTGACAATTTTGTAGTTGTTTTCCTTGTTGCTGTCTATTTGAGGTTTATGATTCCCATCATGAACTGTAATCAGCCCGGTTTCCTGCCAAGACAAAAAGATAAAAAATAAAATACATTATTTTATTTTTTTTAAACAATGACATCAAATTATTTTAATCTAAAACAACACTAAATTTAAAAAAAATCTGTCAAAAACCAACATGCACCACCAGAAACTTTAAGCAACATTCATATTTTTAAAATAGTGTACTTATTAGTTATTGGACCATCTAAATGCCGTGACTTGTCCTCAAAAACTGCTGTGAACATTGACAAATGTCATATCACCCAGAGTGATTCAGTTAAAAATTTAGGTGTCATATTTGACCCCGATCTGTCCTTTCAAACACAGGTGAAGAAAATTACTAGAACCGATTTCTTCCATCTCCGCAATATTGCTAAAATTCGTCCAATGCTGTCTCAGTCGGATACGGAGCTTATATTTCACGCGTTTGTTACCTCCCGTCTCGATTACTGTAATGCACTACTCTACGGTCTCCCGAAATCCAATATCAAGAGCCTTCGGCTAGTACAAAATGCTGCAGCGAGGCTTTTAACTAAGACAAGAACCCCGATTTTAGCTAACCTGCATTGGCTCCCTGTTAGCTTAAGATGTGATTTTAAGGTTCTCTTGGTATTATACAAAATCATGCATGGACTTGCTCCCTCATATCTTTCAGATTTAATTTCCGCCTATGTTCCGCTCCGGAGCCATCGTTCCGAAAGCGCTGGTCGACTGGTGATCCCAAGAGCCAAGAAGAGTTCGCAGGTTCGAGAGCGTTCTCCATCCGGGCCTCGGTGCTGTGGAATGCTCTTCCCCCTGAGATCCGATCTGCAACCTCAGTGGAAATGTTTAAATCTAAGCTTAAAATACACTTCTACGCTATAGCATATGAATAACCTATATTTTTTGTTGACTATCTGTGTATTTTTTGTAATTGCAACATCCATTGCAACCTGGTCATCCTGAAAGGGGGATTACCACATGTGCGGTCCCTTCTCAAGGTTTCTTCATTTTCCTCATGTTGAGGTTTTTGAGTTTTTCCTTGCCCTCGTGTTGGTTTCAGATCGGGGGATGGTGTAATAATAGTCTGTGCAAAAACCTGTGCAACCCTTTGAGACTCTTTGTGATTAAGGGTTATACAAATAAAAATGACTTGACTTATTCATCTATAAAGCACTGTTTTTTTTTTTTTCGAGGAATAATTCAAAGTTCGAGTGCATGTTATACAGCAGATTTTACGGTTGCATAATGATTGATCAGTCAAAAAATATTGCTGAACCATATTGAAAAAAATTGGATGCAATGGGAAAGAAACCGCGGTCGCGGTGGTGAGGGCGCCGAATCCTAACCGCTAGACCACTAGTGATACAGATGACATACAAAAAGGCATTAAATTTGATCCTATTATCACACTATTTTTACTCACAGCACCAGAGACAAATGTAAAGAAACTGAGAAAACAAAGTCGCCTTCAGCTCCTCAATGTCTCTTGGAATAGGGGGCACGTAGAGCAATCTTTTCAAAAGTCCCTACAAAAAGAAATCGTGTGGTGTAAAATCTCGGTGGCCAGGAAATGAGATCGTGCTAATTCTGCCCAGATCGTCCAATCCATCTGTCTTGCAGTGAAGTGTTCAAAAACTTTCTAACCCTGAGACTCCAGAATGGTGGTCCCATCCTGTTACCTGTCACCAGACTGTTTCTCACTCAATTTATGCCTTAACCTGTTTTCTAGCATGTCAAGGTACGTCTCACCATTGACAGTTGTTCTTTCCTAGTATAATCGTCCATAGACAGCTTTCTTTGACATAGCACAAAACGATAAAACACGATTAGCAGACGCTATCCATGCTAATAAATGAGGACATTTATTAAGAAGAGTAGAAGAGACATTTATTAAGAGGCTATCCATACACCATGACCTCCACCCTAAGACCATAACGGTTAGGATGAGCACAAATAACCTGAGCTTGAGGGCCTGGGAGAGTCAAGTCCAAACAGTCAGTATCAGGGGAGACAGTGTCCGCGGGGTCAGTGTTCAATGGGGTCTCGTCTCGGAGGACAGTGTCTGGAGGGCCCATACCCAAAAGGATCATGTTTTCAGAGCACCGTAGTGGGTTTTCTGCATTGTCAATTCCAGTGTGATCAACATCTTGTTTGGGGATGTGCTGACTTCTTTGACCGGATGTATCGACTGTGAGAGATTCAGACTGGGCATCAGATCTGCTGTCGAGTGAGTTATCCTCCACCTCTGAATGAACTTGCTCTTCACCTGACTGTATCACCCAGTTTACTGTACGGACATCACTGTCTTAGACCGCGTCAGGTACATCAGGGCATACATCACTTCCGTGCATAGCAGCGTCACACCCTGAGTGTTCAGATTCGCTGGCCAGATCTCCTTCACAGGGCAAGACGCTAACAGAGAGCAGCAAATTCCTGTGAACTACCTTCTCTTTGCCCGACAGGCAATCCTTGACTCTATTCTATTCTATCGCAACCATTGACAGCAATTTAAGAAAGCGTTTGGCAAGAATATGACTATCGGCTTTATGTGTATCGTGCGAGCAATGCTGCTCCCATGGAACATTTTGTGTAAACATGGAGATTACAAGCTTTGTGAATTTACAAAATGTGTTTTTATATGCTTAATAATTACTGGAGATATCCAATGTCAAAATGTGGCCATGACTTTTGGAACACTCTGTATATTGTTTTATTTATCTGATCATATCAGAATGTATATACAATATTAAAGTTCCAGGATGTCCTATTAGGTCCACTAAAATATGTGTCATTTTGGGATGTTCCAAATTTGATCAGTTTGGCTTTTGGATCAGGTCTGTTTGATTGGAGCATAATGCAGTGTTCTCGTTTGCCCGCGTCCCTGCGTCCTAGACGCATTATTTTTGCTCGTGTCAAATCGACGTGTGTCCCCGGGATGCAACTTTTTTGACACGAAATTGTCATTATCATTTTTTTAACAAAGATTTACCGCACTCCAAACTTTTCGTCAGGCAGATCTGCCATTGTTTTTTTGGTCTCGCGGTTCGAGTTTTCGTCTGCACGCCGATCTCCAGTTCGAGTTGTGTAGTGAAAGTCAGTCTCTTTTTAGAGAACCGGCTTTTCCGTCTCAACTCATTAAAGAGCCGGCTCTCAAACGGCTCACTTGCTTTGATGCATTATATTACGAATGATTATGTTGTATAAAGAAGTTAAGAAAAAAAGGAAGTATAAAAGGAGAAAATGAAAAAAGACAGGTTTGTGTTGATCCCTTTTATCGGTATATTACCAACAATAATTTAATGCAGAAAATGAATTAATAATTTGAATAAGAAAATGTATTATTCTACTTAATTATATTTGCATGTATTTTTTCCTTCTACAGTGAACGTGAATATAACATTTTAAACTACATAAATAAACATGTTTGGAGAAAAAAAAAAAAGATTTTTTTGCATTTTGTAAGGGAAAATACGACAGTTTGTAAGGGCATGGAGCACACTACATTTTGGGGACCCATAGATCTCTGTTGGGACCCATAGATTTTTGAGCATGCGAGTCCCTGGGACCCATCACTTTTCACAGGGAAAATGAACACTGATAATGGGAGGTGACATTTTTCCTATAAGTGAAAATAATGATTGTATATCCAATTCAAAAATACCCAATAGATTTAAAGGAAGATTAAAGAGACAAATGCGTTCATCAATCACACAAACCTATTATTAAATATGTTCTGACCATGGGGGAACTAACGTGTGCATCAAAGTATAATGATATGTTTTTATATTCATTTACGGGGAGGTCCTTCTTTTGGAAGATCCTCGCCAAGAATAGAAATACAATATAACAGCACTGGCAATATGAATACTTCAACCCTCGTCTACCTCTATATTCTGTTCCTTTCCCTGTCGGACACCAAGATCTTCACTGTTGTACACTCCGTTCTTTTCCACCCACAGTTCAGATTTCTCCACAGTTAGTCGAAGTTGGTCCAGGTCGGCCTTGATCTGTTTGTAGTTCTCCACATCCTGCTCCGAAACTAACAGTTGGACCTGGAGAATGAGCAGAGACGCATCAAGCAGACAATAATGCTTTAAATTAAAAACGTTTTTTTTTTTCTTCCTCACCTGTTTAAAAGCCTGAAGTACTTCAGCTCGTTGACTGAAGTGTTTAAAGATGAGCTGCAGAGAGCCAGACACCAGTGGAGGGTATTCTTGCATCATGAGGTGGATCAAAACCCTCAAAAACGTCCGGCCACCTTCATCATCCAGCTCCACTGCACTTAATTCAGAGCTGAATGGAACCGGAACTTTTTTAATCATTAAGTCAAATTTAAATGAAGTGCAACTTACCGTAAATTCCGGACTATAAGCCGCTACTTTTTTCCCCAAACGTTCAAACCTGCGGCTTATTCAGTGATGCGGCCAATTTATGTCATTTTTCTAACATCCGCCAGCGGCGCTCGATTACAAAAGGTAAGATTTAGACCGGTGGAATATATGCGCCGAGGAAGACTACAACTTCTTAGCTTGTGCACAAATTCAATTAGCGTAGACATATCCTCATCATGCAAATTGCAAAAAGAAAGGCACATGACGCAGCTTTCAAGCTAAAAGCAAGTGAGCAGTCCGATAAAGAAGGAAACAGAGCTACTGAACGTAAATTTTACTTTGCGAGCGGTGTTGCTGAATAAAGGAGCGTGAGACGACTTCTATATGACAAAGTCTCTTTCCCATACTGGGCAAAACGACTCTGATGACGTCAGTTATAAGGAGGAAGATGAGGACGGTTTACCGTGATTTCTACAAGTACGGTATGTTATTTTTAACAGACCCGTTTGTTGTGTTGCGAGCGTGTTGCTAGTAGCGTTTTGCTACCCTTCACAGGCACAGTTTGGGATGAAAGTTATAATATTATTATTAAAGCTTTGAAAACTCTCTCAGTGTACCGTCTTTCTTTGTAAATATGTGTAACCATGTATAATATGTATTTGCAACTGTATATTTTTGTAATGTCTTTATTTTAGAGACTTATTCTGATTCCCACGGGCGAATAAAAAAGAAGGGGCAAAAAAAAAAACGCGGGCTGACGGGAAGTGGGGACCGGTAAAGGTGAGTGTTTGTGGACGCGGCAGACAATAGTGGATATATATTTTTCCCCACCCTTACCTTTGGAAATATACATTTTTTTTCCTTGGATTATTTTCTACAAGACCCGGACTCTGCAGGTCTGCATCAAACGTTAACTACCGGTATCATTTTCCGATCATTTTGCGGGCTTTGGTATTAGGACTGTGTACTTTATGTTCAGTTACAATCGCGGGACTCAAAGTTGGGTTTGGGTTAATTTTGTGATTGTGTTACATGTTTTAATGCGGGCGCATGCAGCTTATATACAGGTGCGGCTTGTGTAAGCACAAAAGCGGTTATCCTCTTAAAATGTGGTGGGTGCGGCTTATAATCAGGTGCGCTCTATAGTCCGGAATTTCCGGTAGTCAATTTACCTACCTCCCAGCAAACATACTCTCTGCTTTAGTCGCAATCTCATCAACATCCGGCTCGGAAGCTAAAGATAAAACAATCGTTAAAACCTAGACCCCAGAAAGTGAGTCTAATAAAATACAATTCTATCTTACGTGTCATCAACAGGAGCATATCAGATTGCGAAGTCGCGCTCTCCGATATGCTTTTCTCTCCAAACTCTTTCTTATAAATGGACAACAAATACGTGATCCTGTAGTCCAGCCTCACACTGAGGATGAACTAAAAGAACAAGTGAGAAGACCACCACAATATCAAGCAGGTGAGCTTTTTACCCATCGTCTGGATTTCACAGGAGGACAACATACTTGCAGGATCTCTATGATCTTTAGCTTAGTGTCCATCACCATGACATCCTCATTATCCAAAACCATATTTCCTTTGCCATATCGTAGAGAAGGCGGTGTGTCGGGCAGGCCTTGCGGAACACCTCGGCTCATCACCATCTGGGTCATCATTTCTCCAACACCATGGATGGTGCGCAGTACATTGTTACCTGGGATAGAAAAAGAGGTTAGTAAACACCTGGAAATCAATCAGTCTAGTCTTTATTTTCATTGTCATGGTGATTGGACATGGTACCAACATTTTAGATTTTTCATTGCCAAACTAAAAACAATGGATCTGTGACTTCAATAATCTTCAATTGCGGTACCGTAAATTCCGGACAATAAGCCGCTACTTTTTTCCCCAAACGTTCAACCCTGCGGCTTATTCAGTGATGCGGCCAATTTATGTCATTTTTCTAACAGCCGCCAGCGGCGCTCGAGTACAAAAGGTAAGATTTAGACCGGTGGAATATATGCGCCGAGGAAGACTGCAATTTCTTAGTTGGTGCTCAAATTAAATTAGCGTAGACATATCCTCATCATGCAAATTGCAAAAAGAAAGGCACATGACGCAGCTTTCAAGCTAAACGCAATCGAGCAGTCCGATAAAGAAGGAAACAGACCTACTGCACGTAAACTTTACTTTGCGAGCGTGTTTTTGAATAAGGGAGCGTGGGACGACGTCTATATGACAGAGTCTCTTTCCCATACTGAGGGTAGAGGACTTTGATGACGTCAGTTATAAGGAGGACGATGATGGCGATTTACCGTGGTTTCTACATGAACGGCATGTTTTTTTTAACAGACCCGTTTACTGTGTTGCGAGCGTGTTCCTAGTAGCATTTTGCTACCCTTCACAGGCACGGTCTGGGATGAAAGTTATAACATTATTATTAAAGCTTTGAAAACTCTCTCGGTGTACCGTCTTGCTTTGTAAATATGTGTAACCATGTATAATATGTATTTGCAACTGTATATTTTTGTAATGTATTTATTTTAGAGACTTATTCTGATATGTTTTCCACGGGCGGATCAAAAAGGTGGGGGGGGGAAAACAACGGGGGCTGACGGGAAGTGGAGTAAAGGTGAGACGTGTTTGTGGACCCAGCGGACAATAGTGGATATATATTTTTCCTACCCTTTCCTTTGGAAATATACATTTTTTTTCCTTGGATTATTTTTAACGGAACCCGGACTCTGATGGTCTGCATCAAATCTTAAGTACCGGTCTCATTTTCCATTCATTTTGTCGGCTGTGTTTATTGGACCGTGTACTTTATATTCCGTTACAATCGCGGGACTCAAAGTCGGGATTGGGTTAATTTTGTGATTGTGTCACACGTTATAATGTGGGCGCATGCGGCTTATAAACAGGTGCGACTTGTGTAAGCACAAAAGCGGTTATCCTCTCAAAATGTGGTGGGTGCGGCTTATAATCAGGTGCGCTCTATAGTCCGGAATTTACGGTAAACGACCAAGTACAAATGATTATCAATTTACTTTTCATAGAACCTACTAGGGCTTAGGAGATTGAGTACCGTAAATTCCGGACTACAAGCCACTAAATTTTTCGTCACATTTTAAACACTACAGCATTAGATACAGAAAGTGGCAAGCTACTCTTTTTTTTACAACATATGATTTCTAAATAGAAAACACTGCAGTGAAATAAGGAAACAATGACGCCCTTCGAGAGAAATGAGTTCATTATTTCGGCAACTTTATTCATATAATACATAACGGGAGCAAGGCTGGGGGTTTGAGAGTACTTTATGTAATATTTACAACATTTTCATGATATTTCAACTTTCACCTATTAAGTCCAATATTCCCTCCAAGCTGCACACGTGCGCAATCGCGCACTGCCCAAACATTCTCAGCGCACAACAAAATCTATCCAGCGCAATGTTCCCTCCAAGCTGCGTGTGTGCGCAATTGCTTTTCCGCGCACAAGAAAATCTAGCCAGCGCACAAAAATGAGGGCTCAAAATTACTAATTAAGAAGTGACTTAAGTCAAAGTTACAGTGCATGAAGGTAAAAATACACGGGTTCCCCTGACATTGTGTCCTAAGTGCGGTATTTTGAAGTCAAGGTCGAAGTAGAACGAAGTTGAGTAAAGTCAGTAGAGTTTTTCGAGTAACGGCTTCTTCGGCCCGGCTCACTAAAAAGAACCGGCTCTTTCGGGTCCTAAACGGCTCTTCAGGTTGTTTTTGCTTTTTTAATGCCAACATGACCAAATATTATGTAAAATTATGCACAAAATGACTTAAAGGAAGGGGGGAATAGAACAAAAAAGAAAAAAATTCCAAAATGAAAAAGTAGTGAAAAGCTGAGAAAAAAGAAACAAAAGGAAGAGAAAAAAAGAAGGAAAAAAATAGGAAAAAGCCAGAAAAAAAAAGAAAGAAATGTAGGGAAAAAAGTAAATAGAGAAGAAAAAGAAAAAAGTAACAGCTCGGAAAAAATAAACACAGAGATTTTTTTTAAAGGAATTTAAAAAAAAAAGAAAAAAACACGGAAAAAAAGAAGAAAAAGTTTGTGTTGCATTCAAATTTTTTCCAAATATATTAAGTGAATCTTGTTGCCAACATTGTACTTCCACTAAAAAATGTGATCAAGTACAGTTGTGTATCTTACAAGCGACTAAATAAGCCCCCCAAAATGTTAATATTATGCGACAAAATATATCAGGAAAAAAAAAGAAATAGATATCTTGTGAACAACGTTTTGTAGGCCGTACAACCTTTGCAATAGTACATGAGTCAATTCATTCAAAAGAGAAAAATAATTTTGCATTGCCGGAAACTCAGCAAAATGTAACTTGATGTCACGTTTTGGACATGTTTGATAATGACTTAGTTGCCACACTTGGGATTGCTGTTGCTCACTGTTGTTTCAAGCGTTGCTCACCGACTTTGTGCGAACGCTCAGACCCGTGGAAAATGACAAGGAACATTGATTGCAACTGACTTTGCGCAGGGATTTTGATAGAAACTTATCAAGCAATCAAAAAAAAAATACTGCATATACAAATGCCTATGACAGTAAATTAGACAAATTGTAGCAGCACCCACCAGCCTCTGGACTTTTAGCGAGCTTGTTCATAAAAGTGAGCGGTTGTTGAACAATGTCCAGTATGGCCAGCAGCGTTCTGGTGAGTCGCAAGAGCTCGCTAAAGCTATAGAAACCAAAGTAAACCAGGTTACGGGCTAAATTCACCACCTAGAAGAAAAAACACAAATGACATAAAAACATTAAAATCGTGCATATAAAAACCTTTAGAGGGCTGCATTCTTCCCCAGAGCCATTACCACCCTTAACACACACCGCACAAATAACTGGAACTCTTGCAAACACACTCCCTCATACGGATGGAAAATTGTATTCATGACTATGCTCACTTTGCACAATGTTGACTATTTTGCACAATGTTGACTATTTTTGCACAATGTTGACTATTTTTGCTCTAATACGATCCCAAAACTGTATGTAACATCCTACATGACCACATTTCTTGTGTAAATATTGTGTAAATTATAACCTTTATCTTCTTTGTTCCTCTATATTGTGTAAAATCTTCTTTGTTCCTTTATCTTCTTTGTTTTCTTTTATCCTCACTGTTAAATGTGAAACTGGAGTGCCACGTCCAACTTCGTTGTCACAATATGTTCAACCCAATTTGTAACAATGACAATAAAGGTATATTCTATTCTCATCTCATTAGCTGTACCGCTTATGCTCATTAGGGTCGCGGGGGGCTGGAGCCCATCGCAGCCATCTCCGGGCAGTGGGCAGAGGACACCCTCAGCCAATCGCAGGGCACACGGGGACAGACAACTCACTCGCTCAGACAATTTGGACTGGCCAATCAACCTGACATGCATGTTTTTGGAATGTGGGAGGAAACCGGAGCGCCCGAAGGAAAGCCACGCAAGCACGGGGAGAACATACAAACTCCGCACAGGAAGTCTGGAGCTGGATTTGAACCCACGCAGGAGGTTCCCATGACATGAACTGTGCCACACATGCGCTAACCACTGCGCCGCCGTGCTGCCCATATTCTATTCTATTCTATTCAACCCAAAGGAACACAAAGATATGCTATGCAACGGCGATTCTTTTCCTGAAAGATTGAATAAGTCACAGCACTCCAAAATTATCCAATCAGTTGCTACGAGTAGAGGCGTAACCGTGTCATGTGCATGTTGATTTTGAAGCTATTTCGGTTTATTAGCAGTGAAATAACGTCTGCCCGGACGCCCGGGCGTACAATTTACAAACTTTTTCAAGAAAAAAAAGAAAAAAAAATCTTTTTTTTTTAACAAATAAAACCTTTTATTCTGATTTCAAAATCAATGTTCGTTTTGGAAATTTCGGAATTTTGGTCCGTTTGGCTATTTGCATACTCGGCAGCCAATCAGAAGCCAGCATCGAATAAGTCCTTGCTTCCGGACTTTCCAGAGCGTTTGCATTTTCCAAAGTAGACGCACAGAGAATACAAGAAATATGGATAAGCGCTTAGGAATTGTTAAGATTTGTCAATTTAATAGCGCTTTTACTCGTGGTATTGCGGTAAGACGTTTTCCATTGTGTGACGTCATTACGCAGGCGCCATTTTTCGTTTTGCCAATTGTTGATCGCCATGTTGTATTGAATGGAGCAGTGTTGTTGTTTGCTTGCTGTTGAGGAATAAATATGCTTAAAGGCTGAACCACAATGTCCTGCTTATCTTCTCACGCATGAGGAAACTGCACACTCTGACAAAGGGACTCTCTCTCTCTCTCTCCCTCTCTCTCGCCCTCTCTCCCGCCCTCCCATTCTCTGTCTCTTTCTCTTTCTGTGTCTTTTTAACTTCTTTTGCTCTAACTTCTTTTCCTTTTCTCTCTTCCTACCCTCTGCACTTTCTTTTCTCTTTTCTCTCCTTCTGTCTTTCTATTTCTCTTTGGATTTCTTTCCTTCCTCTCCCTTTCTTTTCCCCCTCTCTCACAACTTTTTATCTCTCTCCCTCTCTCTCTTTTTCTTTCTTTGTCCTGCCCTCTCTCCTTTACCCTCCCTCTTTCTCTTTTATTCATCTCTCTTTATCTTTCCCTTTAATCTATTAGTCCGGCCCCCGACAGAATTTTTGTTCTATCGTCTAAACTGAGCGATCGGGGAAGAAGGGCCTTAGCCAGGGAGAACCCGATGGTCACTCTGTCAGAGCTCCAGCGTTCCTCTGTGGAGAGAGGAGAGCCTTCCAGAAGGACAACCATCTCTGCAGCAATCCACCAATCAGGCCTGTATGGTAGAGTGGCCAGACGAAAGCCACTCCTTAGTAAAAGGAACATGGAAGCCCGTCTGGAATTTGCCAAAAAGCACCTGAATGACTCTAGGACCATGAGAAACAAAATTCTCTGGTCTGATGAGACAAAGATTGAACTCTTTGGTGTGAATGCCAGGCGCCATGTTTGGAGGAAACCAGGCACCGCTCATCACCAGGCCAATACCATCCCTACAGTGAAGCATGGTGGCGGCAGCATCATGCTGTGGGGATGTTTTTCAGCAGCAGGAACTGGCAGACTAGTCAGGATAGAAGGAAAAATGAATGCAGCAATATATAGAGATATCCTGGATGAAAACCTGCTCCAGAGCGCTCTTGACCTCAGGCTGGGGCGAAGGTTCATTTTTCAGCAGGACAACGACCCAAAGCACACAGCCAAGATCTCAAAAGATTGGCTTCAGAACCACTCCGTGAATGTCCTGGAGTCCAGACTTGAATCCGATCGAACATCTCTGTAGAGATCTGAAAATGGCTGTGCACAAACGTCTCCCATCCGACCTGATTGAGCTTGAGACTTATTGTAAAGAAGAATGGGCAAAACTGCCTAAAGATAAGTGTGCTAAACTTGTGGGATCATATTCAAAAAGACTTTTGGCTGTATTTGCTGCCAAAGGTGGATCAACAAAGTATTAAGCAAAGGCTGTGAATACTTATGTAAATGTGATTTCTTAGTTTTCTATTTTTAATTAATTCAAAAAATTTACAAAAAAAACTTGTTCACATTGTCATAATGGAATATTTTGTGTAGAATTTTGAGATAAGAGATGAAATGAATACAATTTGGAATGAGGCTGTAACATAACAAAACGTGGAAAAAGTGAAGCGCTGTGAATACTTTCCGGATGCACTGTATAGGCTTGACATTTTATCAAGATAATTTTACCTCCAGAGTCAGTTCATGCTTGTCTTTTTCCCCAAATGGAAAAGGCTGGCTGACCACATCCTTGAGGTATTCTTCAACAAACTCCATGGTGGGGGCAAACTTCCTCTTCATCTCCTCTCTCGAGGAATCCGCAGACTCGTATTCAAATCTGCAGCCAACGACAATGGCGGGAATGTAACAGGGCGCGGTGTACGTTTTGGATATGGGATTCTCACTCGTGGATTGTGATCTTGGATGGAATCTCAGTCCACAGGCGCGCGTAGCGCACGGGGACCACGGCTTCTTGAGGGTCGCGGTCCACGTGCATGTGCAGCATGAGGCGACAGAAGGAAGCTCGCAGGTTGAAGGGAAGGCAGTCATCGAACATGCAGCGCAAGATGAGATCCACGGGAAGCTGAGAGGAGATCTGATTGATGGCCAGATACTGACGGTCCAGGCACATTTTAGCAAACAGGTTCAGCTGATACCTTGGAGACAATAGATGAAAGGTAGTTGGAGAAAAGTTACAGAAAAACCTCAACCCAACAGCAATTACCGTAAATTCCGGACTATAAGCCGCTACTTTTTTCCCTAACTTTCAACCCTGCGGCTTATTCAGTGATGCGGCCAATTTATGTTAATTTTCTAACGGCCGCTAGCGGCGCTCGAGTGTTGCTACCATTAACTGCCCTGTCAAAGCTATATTATTATTATTAAAGCTTTGAAAACTCTCTCGGTGTACAGTCTTTCTTTGTAAATATGTGTAACCCATGTATAATATGTATTTGCAACTGTATATTTTTGTAATTTATTTATTTTAGACACTTATTCTGATATGTTATGCACGGGTAAACGAAAAATGAGGGGCGGAACAAACGCAGGGTGCCGAGTTTAAGTGGGGACCGCTAAAGGTGAGGGACAGACAAGGAAAGAAGAGGGGGTAAAAAGTTGGTTAAAGAAAAAGGAGTTGCGTGAGTAAATGTGTTCATTTGATATATTTTTTCCCACCCTTACCTTTGGAAAATTTACACTTTTTTTCCTTGGATTACTTTCAACGGGACCCAGACTCTGCAGGTCTGCATCAAACCTTAAGTACCGGTATCATTTTCCGTTCATTTTGCCGGCTTTGATTTTTATAATGTGGACTTTAACGAAGGAATCCTCACTATGTGTTTGCTGGTAATAACATCATATTGGAACATAATATTATGAATGTGCTTGATTGCTGTTGTGATTGTCATGATTGTTTTATTTTAATATTAGTGTCAATAAATTTGTTCAAACCAAACCAAACCAACTTTTAGTTTCAATCGCGGGACTTGAAGTCGGGTTTGGGTTAATTTTGTGTTTGTGTTACATGTTTAAATGTGGGCGCATGCGGCTTATATACAGGTGCGGCTTGTGTATGTACAAAATCGGTTTTCCTCTTAAAATGTGGTGGGTGCGGCTTATAATCAGGTGCGCTCTATAGTATGGAATTCACGGTAGCTCACCTGTAATAAGTGATCACATCTAAATCCATTTTATGGTTGCCTTTGGCATCCTGAGCAAGGTGGCGGATGGATTTGCCGTGAGGCTCCTTGTGCCCATCGATCCAATAGAGCCAAACCTCCTCTTCTTCCCCGTCCTCATGCATCAAAGACGATTCCAGGTTGGTTTCGGTATTAGGGATAAGTCTGTGACGAGAGTAGTTGTTATCAAAAAAATCTGACATGAAGCAGCTCTAATCTAAAAAAATATTCAGTGACAGAAAAGTACGTACAGTAATCCCTCGCTTGCTATATCGCGGTTTACGTTTTGTGGTTTTGCCATTTCGGATTTTCATTAGGCATTGTGTTCTGCGTTCTAATTGGTTAACAGTCACTCTGCCTCGGTTCTACGTGTGCATCAATAGAATTTCAGTTTAATACCTAAATGTACATAAAACACATAAATTTTAGCGAGTAGCTCAAGGATGGGACCCTTGGATGACCTATTACAGTTCTCCAGTGTAATTGGTGGTGCCATGTTGGCAGGGTTGGGTAGGGTTACTTTAACTGGATTACTTTCAATTACTTTTGGATGACTCCAATGCCAAATATGCTAATAAAAGACAAAAGAAACTAAATATGAATAAAATGATGACTCACAACACGTGGTAAACTTTCTCTCCTGGCTTTGATCTCTTTGATCTCCGGCAAAACTAACAAAATGCGACAGAAACAAAATGAAAATACCGTATTTTCCGCACTAGAAGGCGCACCAGGTTATAGGGCGCACCCCCAAAAAAATAGTTTTTGGTCCTTTATTTGACATACATAAGACGCACCGGATTATATGGCGCTACAATGGGAACGTCGACAAAACAGTCAGATAGTTCAGTCCAACTTATTACCCCCTTAACATTCCGAAAGCTTGCAAAGAAGCAAATACGTGTCGTAGACACGTGCGGATGCGGTGTCCGTACGATGTCACTCAAATGCATCGTTCCAAATATCGTTCGGAAGGTTAAAGTCTTGGGATTCAAGAAATGCCAACCATTCCTTACTTTCTATTTTCTTTTTCGCTCGCAACTTTACTGTTCATATGACAATAAACACTTGGAATTTAGTTTAATTTAAAAATAGACACTCCATTCCATCCATTATCTGCACCGCTTATCACAGAAACATCGAGTTCAGTCTGAAACAAGATACAGGGAAAATATATAGCCGGAGTAGCTCACCGAAGTCGTTGTGTTCAATAGTAATGTGCGCAACCATGGTCCTCTTATACCCGTGAGTGTAGTAAATCCAGGAGAGTAAAATATTTACAAATACAGAATAGTAAAAATTGTTTTCTTTATGCCGTCAACCCAACGTGCTATTCACATTCATCTTTTGCGGCCAATTGCAGGCTTTGTTTTGCCGCTTTAGCCTATGCGAGCCTGTAAATGATAAAAAGGATCCGCCCCCTTTACCTCCGAATAACTTTAGCCAATAGTGATCGATTCAAATGATGATTGACACATTGGTTAGCCAATGAAACGCCGGTAAATAAATCCCAGCATACACCGCGGACTACTTGGCGTTCGGGGGGAAATCTAGTCGGCGGCTGCAAGTTAGTTGCAAGACTGCGAATTAATATTGATCCATAAATAAGGCGCACTGTATTATAAGGCGCATGGTCAGCTTTTGAAAAAAATAAAGGCTTTTAGGTGCGCCTTGTAGTGCGGAAAATACGGTAAATCCAAACAGCTTGCCAACATCATTTCTGCCGTTCAATGTATTCCAAGCCTGCACAAAATTTAGTCATTTTATTCATATTTAGTTTATTTTGTCTTTTATTAGCATATTTGGTATTGGAGTAATCCAAAAGTCATTGAAAGTAATCCAGTTAAAGTAACCCTACCCAACCTTGCATGTTGGTGGGTAAAGCTCTTTTTGCCAAGAAAAGAAGCGGAAAAAACTGCCCAGTGCCCATCAGTATGTTTCTTTCTTAGAAATAAGCCCACACCAGAACAGCGGACATCCAGCGGCTCATTCTGAAGAGCAGTGTAATACACCCGAGTCACGATTCCTTTAACTATCCATATTTTTTTTTTCAAAATTATTTTTTCATTTTTATTGTTTAATACAAATACTCCGGTCACAGTGGGCAGAGTTAATCTCTGCAATTTGAACCTATAAATTCACATTGATGATGAAACATAATCGATTTGACGGTGCAGAAGTTATTTGTTAGAAAAGGCAATGTTTTTTAACTTATTTATTTAGAGAAAAACTTGAGCCTTTTGAGGGTTTGTCCTTTGGTTCCAACGAATAAGAGCATTAACCGGTAATATAGATAATTTTGAAATATAAATGTTTCTACTTTGCGAATTTCGCCTATCAAGGTATTACTGTTTTTACAAAATATAAAAGAAAACATGCGTTAAAATATTGACAAAAACCTTGACATGGATGATTTCAGTAACAAATCCCACTCAGTGTAACTTACTTTGTCTGGATAAGGATATCTGCATTGGCGGGGTTGAGCATAAATTTGCAAATAAGTTCTTGTGTGACAGGGATGGCGGTCTTATTGGACACACACAGATCTGAGAGGTAATCGAGGAATCTGGGAGAAAAGAGCAAATAGTTTAACAGTAAAGATTAAAAAAATTAAATAAAAAATGATACATAAATCCAAAGCCGAGATCTGAATCTTGTCATTTCTAGCATGACTCCAGCAAATCTGTCAAGGTAAAGGTTCAATCCTATTCCCGGTACTCGTCCGTCGGCATAGATATTTCTTTAATAAGTTAAACGCTACAGTTCGAAAGTTAGTTTTTGAGGTGGGTGAAATATAAAAAGTGAAAAAATAAGAACTAATTTACTAAATTAAGAAAAAAATACCACTCAATGATGCCCTGGTTAACGTGAAGAAAAAGTTGAAGAGGGATGAGAAACAAACAAGACAATTTAGGTAGGTAATATTGAAAATAGTGCCCTGCGACCAGTTCAGGGTGTCCCCTGCCCACTGCCCGATGATTGCTGAGATGGGCTCCAGCACCCCCGCGACCCTACTGAGGATAAGCGGTGCAGCTGATGATATTGAAAATAGTGTAATTGGGCCAAAGTAAGCAGCACTACCATAATAGTGGTAACGGTCCCAATATCTGATAATCAATACATGAGTCAATTGCACCAATAGAAAGTCAGTTTAAACATACAACTCGTGGTCGGCTTTGCAAATGCTAATTTATTAAGCAATTTTCATAGCACTCACATCTCTGTCAAGGATGCTTATAGTGAAAGAAAAATACAACGTTGACAAGAGATGAAACTCGAATGTGTAGCGAAGGGGATCTCCAACTTTTTGCAAGCTGAAAGCTACTTTTTATTACTTACTAAGTAGCCCAAAGGGCACCCATATTGAGACAGACGGACACAGAGACGGACATAGAGACGGACATAGAGAGAAGGACACAGACAGACACACATAGAGACGGACACAGACAGACAGACACAGACAGACACACATAGAGACGGACACAGACAGACACACATAGAGACGGACACAGACAGACAGACACAGACAGACACACATAGAGACGGACACAGACAGACAGACACAGACAGACACAGACAGACAGACACAGACAGAGACAGACAGACACAGACAGAGACAGACAGACACAGACAGACGGACACAGACAGAGACAGACAGAGACAGACACAGACAGACGGACACAGACAGACACAGACAGACACAGACAGACAGACACAGACAGACAGACACAGACGGACACACAGACAGATAGACACAGACGGACACACAGACAGACAGACACAGACAGACAGACAGACAGACACAGACAGACAGACACACAGACAGACAGACACAGACGGACACACAGACAGACAGACACAGACACAGACAGACAGACACACAGACACACAGACAGACACAGACAGACACAGACAGACACAGACAGACACAGACAGACAGACAACACAGACAGACAGACTTCATTGATCCCCGTAGGGAAATTCACAATACACGCAGTATCTTTGTGTTGAAAATAAAACAATAATAAAGTAAAAGGAATATAATACATAAATACTCAAAGTAACGTGTTAATATAGAGTATTTAAATAGTGCTACAAAAAATACACACTGAAATATAAAATAGGGTGATATGCGGTTTTCCCTCTAAGCTGCACACGTGCGCAATTGCGCACTGCTCGCACATTCTCAGCGCACAAGAAAATCTAGCCAGCGCACAAAAATGAGGGCTCAAAATTACTAATTAAGAAGCGATTTAAGTCAAAGTTACAGTGCATGAAGGTAAAAATACACGGGTTGCCCTGACGTTGTGTCCTAAATGCGGTATTTTGAAGTCGAGTCGAAGTAGAACGAAGTTGAGTAAAGTTAGTAGAGTTAGTAGAGAACCGGCTTCTTCGTTTGGCTCATTAAAAGCTCTTTTCGGGTCCTAAACGGCTCTTCAGGTTGTTTTTGCTTCTTTAATCCCAACATGACCAAATATTATGTAAAATTATGCACAAAATGACTTAAAGGAAGGGGGGAATAGAACAAAAAAAAAAAATACCAAAATGAAAAAGGAGAGAAAAGCTGAGAAAAAGAGAAACAAAAGGAAGAGCAAAAAAGAAGGAAAAATTTAGAAAAAAGCCTGAAAAAAAGAAAAAGAAATGTAGGAAAAAAGTAAATAGAGAACAAAAAGAAAAAAGTAACAGCTTGGAAAAAATAAACACAATGAGATTTTTTTAAAGGATTTTTTTTTTAAAAAAGTAAAAAAAAAAACACAGAAAAAAGAAAATAAGTTTGCGTTGCATTCAAATAATTTCCAATTATATCAAGTGAATCTTGTTGCCAACATTGTACTTCCACTAAAAAATGTGATTAAGTACAGTTCTGTATCTTACAAGCGACTAAATAAGCCCCCAATATAGTTAATATTATGCGACAAAATATATCAGGAAATAAAAAGAAATGGATATCTTGTGAAAGAATTGTAAGAACAAACGACTTTCGTAGGTCGTACAACCTTTGCAATCGTACATGAATCAATTCTTTCAAAAGAGAAAAATAATTTTGAATTGCCGGAAACTCAGCAAAATGTAACTTGATGTCAAGTTTTGGACATGTTTGATAATTGCCACACTTGGGATTATGGTTGCTCACTGTCGTTTCGAGCGTTGCTCACCGACTCTGTGTGAACACTCAGACCCGTGGAAAATTACAGGGATCATTGGTAATAAGCAATGTGGGGGTGTGGTTTAATGTGGGCTTTTGATATGCATACCAATAATGTTCTCACTATAATATTACTGTGTTATTTCCAGGTTATTTATTGGAAGTAGGGTTAAATAGACTCAACAACTGAAAAATATAATTTTACCAGAAAAATTAGAACCGGTCTGCAGGCACCTCAGCAAACCAACTCATCCATTTGTTGCAAGTAGACTTAATAGTTTGTACTTTATAAGCTGTATAGATGTTTGAGGTGAGGAAGGAATACCTGGGTTCTCGATTCCGTCTAAGAAGGCTGACAAATGTCTCGATCTCTTTGGCGGTGATGTGTTTTTCCAGCAGCTTGCGGTTGTTGTGCAGTAGAGCGGTGATGGTATCCTCAGCCAGAATCTCGTACCCAATTTGAGACTGCATGATTGAGAACTTTTTTGCGATATACTCCTAACAGAATAGAAAATTGAATTCATTTTATACTATGCATTTGAAGAAATAAACACATTAGGTCCAGCAACATTCAATTACCATAATTCTTTGAGGTCACCTAATTACAGATCATCGATATTTAGAACGCATTTTACAAAATGTCCGACGTTAATTTAAAAAGCTGGTTGATACGTGTTACCAGAATACAAAATGTGGATGAAAATTACCGTAAATTCCGGACTATAAGCCGCTACTTTTTTCCCAAACGTTCAACCTTGCGGCTTATTCAGTGATGCGGCCAATTTATGTCATATTTCTAACGGCCGCCAGCGGCACTCGAGTACAAAAGGTAAGATTTAGACCGGTGGAATATATGCGCCGAGGAAGACTGCAACTTCTTGGCTTGTGCATAAATTAAATTAGCGTAAACATACCCTCATCATGCAAAATGCAAAAAGAAAGGCACATCAAAAAGTCCACCATCACCAACGGGTTGAGAAAAGCCGGTCTGCTGCGTGACGGAGAGGAGGGCACAGAATCAGGAGTGGATGAGAGTTCCAGCGATAGTGACAGCGCGAGGGAGGCTACGGGAGAGTGGGACGACGTCTATATGACAACGTTTCTTTCCGACACTGAGGAAGACGACTTTGAGGGCTTCAGTTCTAAGGAGAAAGATGAGGACGGTTTACCGTGATTTTTACAAGTACAGTATGTTTTTTTTAACAGACCCGTTTACTGTGTTGCGAGCGTGTTGCTACCATTAACAGCCCTGTCACAGGCACCACTTGGGATAAAAGTTATATTATTATTATTAAAGCTTTGAAAACTCTCTCGGTGTACCGTCTTTCTTTGTAATATGTGTAACCATGTATAATATGTATTTGCAACTGTATATTTTTGTAATGTATTTATTTTAGACACTTATTCTGATATGTTTTGCACAGGCGGATAAAAAAAAGGCGTAACAAACGCGGGATGACGGGAAGTGGGGTAAAGGTGAGACCGGTTTGTTGACGCGGCGGACAATAGTGGATATATATTTTTCCCACCCTTACCTTTGGAAATATACACTTTTTTCCTTGGATTACTTTCAACGGGACCCGGACTCTGCAGGTCTGCATCAAACCTTAAGTACCGGTATCATTTTCCGTTCATTTTGCCAGCTGTGGATTTTTGGACTGTGTACTTTAATGAAGGATATTCCGTTTCAATCGCAGGACTTAAAGTCGGGTTTGGGTTAATTTTGTGTTTGTGTTACATTTTTTTTAATGTGGGCGCATGCGGCTTAAATACAGGTGCGGCTTGTGTAAGTACAAAATCAGTTTTCCTGTTAAAATGTGGTGGGTGCGGCTTATAATCAGGTGCGCTCTATAGTCCGGAATTTGCGGTAATACCCTTCTCGGTTTGCATGTAATCATTGCTACAAGGCAACATATCCATTTGTGAATGACTCAAATCATTACTAATTTGGATAATAGACGGGTAAATGATCAGTCAATTGACACCTATGTAATCATTTTAATACATTTTAGGTTATTAAAATGTTTTAATTTGCCTCATTAGAAGAAAGATAAGGGTTGCTGTAGTTAATAATAATACCGTATTTTCCGCACTATAAGGCGCACCGGGTTATTGGGCGCAACCCGAAAAAATTGTTTTTGGTCCTATTTTTGACATACATAAGACGCACCGGATTATAAGGCGCTACAATGGGAACGTGGACAAAACAGTCAGATAGTTCAGTCCAATTTATTACCCCCTTAACATTCCCAAAGCTTGCAAAGACGCAAATACGTGTCGAGAACACGTGCGGATGCGGTGTCCGTACGATGTCACTCAAATGCATCGTTCCATCATTCGGAAGGTTAAAGTCTTGGGATTCAAGAAATGCCAACCATTCCTTAGTTTCTATTTTCTTTTTCGCTCGCAACTTTACTGTGCATAGGACGATAAACACTTAGAATTGAGTTTAATTTAAAAATAGACACTCCATTCCATCCATTATCTGCACCGCTTATCACAGAAACATCGAGTTCAGTCTGAAACAAGATACAGGGACAATATAAAACCCGGAGTAGCTCACCGAAGTCGTTGTGTTCATAATAATGTGCAGCCAATGTCCTCTTATATCCGTGTGGGTAGTAAATTTAGGAGAATAAAATATTTTCAAATACAGAATAGAAAAAAATTCTTTCTCTATGCCGTCAGCCACGTGCCATAAACATTCATCTTTTTCGGCCAATTGCAGGCTTTGTTTTGACGTTTAAGCCTATGCCAACCTGTAAATGATAAAAAGGATCCGCCCCTTGACCTCCGAATAACTTTAGCCAATAGTGATCGATTCAAATGATGATTGACACATTGGTTAGCCAATGAAACGCCGGTAAATAAAGTTGCAAGACTTTGCGGCTTAATATTGATCCATGTATAAGGCGCACTGTATTATAAGGCGCATGGTCAGCTTTTAAAAAAAATAAAGGCTTTTAGGTGCGCCTTATAGTGCGGAAAATACAGTAATTTAAAAAAAAAAACTCCTTACAAAGTAAAGTCATATCGGAGCTAAGATATTAGCTATGTAAATAGTACCACATGTACAGCAACATATAAGCCCTTTGACACCGAACTTTTCTGTCTGAAATTTCGAAGGAACTTTGACAAACTCTCTAAGTATCCTTAGACAACCTTGAGATAATATGCTTCCCATTTCAACAGTGTATTTAATAAGACCTGCCTGGTTTTTGCGATAGTCCTGCTGGGAGTGCCGCAGCACTCTGTAGCAAAGCCTCAGCATGTACTTAAAGTGAGAATAGCGCTGGTCCCCCAAATCTTCTAATTTCAACATGGGGCCGTCACCCTTGTCCGTAAAAGGAGCCTTGAGGATACCAAAGATCTGGAAGAACAAACACACGTACATGTTCTGCATCAGAATGATATAGCACTTTTAGGGACAATCAAACACACTTTTCAATGGATACATTCAGTGCTCCCTCGAAGCTGCGCGCATGCACAATTAAGCACTGCTCGCACATTCTCAGTGCACAAGAAAATCTAGCCAGCGCACAAAAATGAGGGCTCAAAATTACTAATTAAGAAGCCACTTAAGTCAAAGTTACAGTGCATGAAGGTAAAAATACACGGGTTCCCCTGACGTTGTGTCCTAAATGCAGTATTTTGAAGTCGAGTCGAAGTAGAACAAAGTTGAGTAAAGTCAGTAGAGTTTGTCGAAAACCGGCTTCTTTGGCTCGGCTCACTAAAAGGAACCGGCTCTTTCGGGTCCTAAACGGCTCTTTGGGTTGTTTTTGCTTCTTTAATCCCAACATGACCAAATATTATGTAAAATTATGCACAAAATGACTTAAAGGAAGGGGGAAATAGAACAAAAAAGAAAAAAATACCAAAATGAAAAAGTAGTGAAAAACTGAGAAAAAAAGAAACAAAAGGAAGAGAAAAAAAAGAAGGACAATTTTAGAAAAAAAAGCCAGAAAAAAGTAAAGAAAGAAATGTAGGAAAAAGGTAAATAGAGAACAAAAAGAAAAAGGTAACACCTCGGAAAAAATAAACACAGTAAGATTTTTAAAGGAATTTTAAAAAATTTAGAAAAAAACACGGAAAAAGAAGAAAAAGTTTGTGTTGCGTTACAATAATTTCAATTATGAAATTGAATCTTGTTGCCAACATTGTACTTCCACTAAAAAATGTGATTAGGTACAGTTCTGTACAAACGACTAAATAAGCCCCAAAAATGTTAAAATTATGCGACAAGCATAAGGGGTTGGAATTGGGGGGATTTTGTCACCTAATGACTGAGCGAGGGGGCTGGGAATCCCCTCCTCTGAATCAATCTCCCAAAAAGAGTCAGAAATGACTCTAGCCACCTCCCACTAGGGGGATATGGCTGTGGTATATAAAAAACTGTTGGATTACTCCAATACCAAATATGCTAATAAAAGACAAAATAAACTAAATGATGACTCACAACACGTGGTAAGCTTTCTCTCCTGGCTTTGATCTCTTTGATCTCCGGCAAAACTAACATCAAATGCCACAGAAACCAAATGAAAATAAATCCAAACACCTTGCCAACATCATTTTTGCCGTTGCATGTATTCCGTTACTCCCCAAGCCTGCACAAAATGTAGTCATTTTATTCATATTTAGTTTCTTTTGTCTTTTATTAGCATATTTGCTATTGGAGTAATCCAAAAGTCATTGAAAGTAATCCAGTTAAAGTAACCCTACCCAACCCTGATCATAACCAGAATGAACATGCCTGTATTATTTGCATTTTTAGAACTTTCCGCAGTTTTACTTCATCACTTGGACGAAACGCTGAGTATGCGAATGTGTCTGACTATATATGCGTGTTAACGAACATCTTAGGGAAGATAGCGATGTAAGCGTGCTAACCTGAGCTAGGATGTCCTGTTCTCTCATCAGTTTTTGCCTCTCTCGGTTGGGTGTGGAAGTCACGACAGACAGAACTTCTTGTCCGTTGTTTGGAACCACACAGACAAAGAAAACTAGATCTTCTAACAGCTTGGTCACAAACCTGCAGACAACAAATGATATATTTAACTCTCAAAACAAAACCATTTGTTCCAACTGGACTTTACCTCCTCTCGTTCTGAGCAATGTTCCCGTCTTGGAGCTTCCTTACGGTGGCCTGGAGGACTTTGCTGGCATCGTTTGCATAATCCAAGTCTCGGACTTCCGACAGGGGAACTGATACGATAGCAAAGGCTTCCTTATCCTCTTTCGTGGAGCAAGTGCCGATCTTGTGTGGAAAGGAAAGGAAACGGCCGAGTTATTAGTATAGAGTGACATATTGTCACATGAGAATTAATATGGCAACCTTGAGCATAACAGGACGTTCTTCTTCTGCATCAATGGGCACGTTGGTGCTGGTCACCCAGGTGTTGGTGCACAGGTGTCTCAGCCTCACGTAAGAGTTTCTGTCAAACATCTGATAAGATCAAGACCCACATCTAACTAGGCATGTGCTGTGCATTGAACCTTCAAAACAACCAAACACACACAAAGCTGGACAGCCTGACAACAGTAGCTGAGAGACGGGCACTGAAAAAGCTGCGGTCAATCATGGACAATCCATCGCATCCACTACACAGCATCATCTCCAAACGGAAGATCAGCTTCAGCGACAGACTGCTGTCACAGTCTTGTTCCACGGACAGACTGAGGAGATCATTTCTTCCTCATGACATGAGGCTCTTTAACTCCACCCGGGGGAGTAAAAGAACAAAAGGTGGTAAAAAGACAGAGAAAGAGACAAAGAGACAAAGAGGAACAAAGAAAGAAAAAAAAAATGGGCGACTGACTAAAACAAGAAAGATGTTTAAGAGAGGAGAGAAAAAGGGAATGGTAGAAAGAGAGAAGGGTAAAGATAGAGAGAGCAAGAAAAGGGAGAAAAGGAAAAATGGAAAAGAACAAAAGGTAGTAAAAAGACACAGAGAGAGAAAGAGACAAAGAAGAACAAAGAAAGAGAAAAAAAAATAGGCGACTGACTAAATCAAGAAAGATGTTTAAGAGAGGAGAAAAAGGGAATGGTAGAAAGAAAGAAGGGTAAAGTTAGAGAGAGCAAGAAAAGAGAGAAAAGGAAAAATGGAAGAGAACAAAAGGTGGTAAAAAGACACAGAGAGAGAAAGAGACAAACAAGAACAAAGAAAGAAAAAAAATGGGTGACTGACTAAAACAAGAAAGATGTTTAAGAGAGGAGAAAAATGGAATGGTTGAAAGAGAGAAGGGTAAAGTTAGCGAGAGCAAGAAAAGAGAGAAAAGGAAAAATGGAAGAGAACAAAAGGTGGTAAAAAGAGAGAGAGAGAAAGAGGAACAAAGAAAGAGAAAAAAAATAGGCAACTGACTAAAACAAGAGAGATGTTTAAGAGAGGAGAAAGGGGGAATGGTAGAAAGAGAGAAGGGTAAAGTTAGAGAGAGCAAGAAAAGAGAGAAAAGGAAAAATGGAAGAGAACAAAAGGTGGTAAAAAGACACAGAGAGAAAGAGGCAAAGAGACAAAGAGGAACAAAGAAAGAGAAAAAAAATAGACGACTGACTAAAACAAGAAAGATGTTTAAGAGAGGAGAAAGGGGGAATGGTAGAAAGAGAGAAGGGTAAAGTTAGAGAGGGCAAGAGAAGAGAGAAAAGGAAAAATGGAAGAGAACAAAATGTGGTAAAAAGACACAGAGATAGAAAGAGACATAGAGGAACAAAGAAAGAGAAAAAAAATAGGCGACAGACTAAAACAAGAAAGATGTTTAAGAGAGGAGGAAAAGGAATGGTAAAAAGAGAGAAGGGTAAAATTAGAAAGAGCAAGAAAAGAGAAAAGGAAAAATGGAGGATCCGCTCCTTGACCTCCGAATAACTTTAGCCAATAGTGATCAATTCAACTGATGATTGACACATCTTTTTCGGCCAATTGCAGGCTTTGTTTCACAGCTTAAGCCTATGCCAGCCTGTAAATGATAAAAAGGATCCGCTCCTTGACCTCCGAATAACTTTAGCCAATAGTGATCGATTCAAATGATGATTGACACATTGGTTAGCCAATGAAACGCCGGTATATAAATCCCAGCATGCACCGCGGACTACTTGGCGTTCGGGGGGAAATCTAGTCGGCGGCTGCAAGTTAGTTGGAAATCTTTGCAATTTAAAAATTGATCCATAAATAAGGCGCACTGTATTATAAGGCGCATGGTCAGCTTTTGAAAAAAATAAAGGCTTTTAGGTGCGCCTTATAGTGCGGAAAATACAGAATATATATCATAGAAAGAGAGTGCAATTATTTAATTTTTTTGTATTGCCTTAGCTGCGCATCCGTGACTTTTTGGTGAAGATGCATCAGAATGGGATTTAGATAGGTAGATAGATAGATACTTTATTCATCCCCGTAGGGGAATTCACACTTCCAGCAGTATCCTTGTGTTGAAAATAAAACAACAATAAAGCGGCAGTGGCTCATGTCAAAGTGTCCTTGGGTAAGACACTGAACCCCCAATAACCAGGTTAGCGCCTTACATGGCTGCGCGGCCGCTATTGGGAAATGTGAAGCTCACTGTAAAGCGCTTTGAGAAGTCTTGATTTGAAAAGCGCTATATAAATGCAGATCATTTCATTTCATATTAGGAATATAATACATAAATACCCAATGTAACGTGTTGATATAGAGTATTTAAATAGTGCTACAAAAAATACACACTGTATTAGAACTAGGGTAATATGCAAATGTGGGGGGTGGGGTTAATTGTGGGCTTTTACTCTCCCGGGTGGAGTTAAAGAGCCTCATGGCATGAGGAAGAAATGATCTCCTCAGTCTGTCCGTGGAACAAGACTGTGACAGCAGTCTGTCGCTGAAGCTGCTCTTCCGTTTGGAGATGATTTCTCAATGTTCTATGGTGGATTATTGGTTGTCAGCAAATACAGCTACAATGGGTGCTTTGCTAGTGCCGCCTGTCTTTGGCGACATGCAGTGGACATTTTTAAAACGGAAAGTCATTAATGCATTGCAGCTGATTGTTCTCTTGCGTTTCTCTCAGCATGTCAAGTAGCCGGAATAAAATAAAGTGGCGGGCCACTTGTGGCTCACGGGCCATGAATTTGACACAAGTGGTCGACATGTAGACCTTTAAATGATTTTAACTAGCTCATTCAAATAAACAGTGTTCATCTTGAAAATTAAAGCAAGGATATAGGTTGGGTCTTGGCATCAATAGGGACATATTACATTTTTTAAGTGATCACATAATATTGGTGGGGATCAATGTTCCCTTTAACCTGCGCACGTGTGCAATCGCGCACAAAAAACCAGGGCTCGAAATTGCTAATTAAGAAGCGAATTAAGTCAAAATTACAGTGCATGAAGTAAAAATACACGGGTTCCCCTGACGTTGTGTTCTAAATGCAGTATTTGGAAGTCAATGTCGAAGTAGAACGAAGTTGAGTAAAGTCAGTAGAGTTTTTTGAGAACCGGCTACTTCGGCTCGGCTCACTAAAAGGAACACTGTCTCTTTCGGGTCCTAAACGGCTCTTCAGATTGATTTTGCTTCTTTAATCCCAACATGACCAAATATCATGTAAAATTATGCACAAAAATACTTAAAGGAATGGGGGAATAGAACAAAAAAGAAAAAATACCAAAATGAAAAAGTAGTGAAAAGCTGAGAAAAAAAAGAAACAAAAGGAAGAGAAAAAAAGAAGGAAACATTTAGAAAAAAGCCAGAAAAAAAGAAAAGAAAGAAATGTAGGAAAAAGGTAAGTAGAGAACAAAAATAAAAAAGTAACAGCTCGGAAAAAATAAACACAATGAGATTTTTTTTAAAAAATAATTTTAAAAAAATTAGAAAAAAACACGGAAAAAAGAAGAAAAAGTTTGTGTTGCATTCAAATAATTTCCAATGATATCAAGTGAATCTTGTTGCCAACATTGTACTTCCACTAAAAAATGTGATTAAGTACAGTTCTGTATCTTGCAACCGACTAAATAAGCCCCCCAAAATGTTAGTATTATGCGACAAAAGATACCGAGAAAAAAAAGAAATGGAAATATTGTGAAAGAATTGTAAAAACAAATGACGTTTATAGGCCGTACAACCTTTGCAATAATACATGAGTCAATTCATTCAAAAGTGAACAATTTTTTTGCATTGCTGGAAACTCAGCAAAATGTAACTTGATATCAAGTTTTGGATATGTTTGATAATGACTTAGTTGCCACACTTGGGATTGCTGTTGCTCACTGTTGTTTCAAGCGTTGCTCACAGACTTTGTGTGAACGCTCAGACTCGTGGAACATTACAGGGAACATTGGTGGGGACATAATGATTGGTGGGAACACGTCCCTTCAGTGGATACCAAAACTACGCCCTTGGCTCAATGTTGTTTCTTCCTGCATATGAAGTCAATTGTATGGTACCGGGTACATACTGACCTGGGCACCAGACAGTCAGCCCGCTGCAACGTGGTGGCATCCAGCTCAAAGAGGGATGCTATATCATTGCCGTGTTTGACGGAAACCAGTGTAAAAGCGATCTTGTCAGCTGCTTGATGTTTCCTCTTAGAATATACAGAATCCGTCTCCGCCTGCAGGAACACATGTCAACAGCCAAAGTGAAGAGATAATATGGCTATTTATATTAAGGCAATATTCAAACAGGAATCTTTCAAACCGTAGATAAAAATGGAAAACGGTTGCGAATGTTATGAATGTAGAGAACTCATGTCACATTCCCCTACATAGACACATACGTCACATTGGGTATTTGTATTTTGTATTCTTTTAGCTATAGTCCGTAAATTTCGGACTATAGAGCGCACCTGATTATAAGCCGCACTCACCTCTTTTTAAGTGATTTGCCACTTTTGTACTTACACAAGCCGCACCTCTGTACAAGCCGCGAAACTTGTGACACAATCGCAAGTTTAACCCAGACCAAGTTCCACGATTGTTTTTTTGGTTTGAACAAATTTATTGACACTAATAACAGCAAACAATGTGAGGTTTTAACAACCCTTCTCGACAATCTTAACAGCAATCAAGCATATTCACAATTTCGTTATGTAACATCTTTGTTAGTGTCAATAGATCGTACAAAATCTTAGAACCACAATCAGCATCATGAACAAAAAATGATACCCGTAATTAACGTATGATGCAGACTTGTAAAGTCCGGGTCCCGTTGAAAGTAATCCAAGGAAACAAAATGTATATTTCCAAAGTTAAGGGTGGGAAAAATATATATCCACTATTGTCCGCTGCGAAAACAGACAGATCTACCGGTAACTCAGCTTTACCCCACTTCCCGTCAGCCCGCGTTTGCTCCGCCCCTTCTTTTTGATTCGCTCGTAGAACACATAACAGAATAAATCTCTAAAATAAATACATTACAAAAATATACAGTTGCAAATACATATTATACATGGTTAAACATATTTACAAAGAAAGACGGTACACCGGATGAAAGTTATATTATTATTATTAAAGTTTTGAAAACTCTCTTGGTGTACAGTTTTTCTTTGTAAATATGTGTAACCATGTATAATATGTATTTGCAACTGTATATTTTTGTATTGTATTTTTTTTAGAAACTTATTCTGATATGTTTTGTACGAGCAAATGAGAAAGAAGGGGCGGGGCAAACGCGGGCTGACGGGAAGTGGAGTAAAGGTGAGACGTGTTTGTGGACGCGACCGACAATAGAATTTATTCGTGCCGGAATTATTGCCGTTGTTATCACTTTTTGCATTAGGTTTTGACTTATTACTGACACTGAAGAAATTACCAATTTTGTGTTGATTTTCACATAATACTAACTTTTTTCGGAGGCATACTTAGCCTTCACCTTCCCTCGACGACAACCACCGCAACAATGACGTCATCTCGAAACAACAAGATCTCGTTTGTCGAGATCGGCGTGCAGACGAAAACTTGAACCGCGAGACCAAAACAACAATGGCGGATATGCCTGACGAAAAGATTGGACTGCAATAAATCTTTGTTTAAAAAAAAATGTAATCGGGTAAAAATGACAATTTTCTGTCAAAAAAGTTGCGTCCTGGGGATGCACGTTGACTTGACACTATGCGTCCCCAGCAAAAATGATGCGTCTAGGACGCAGGCAAACCAGAACACTGCCCCACGCCAAAATCTTGAGTTAGACTCCCATAGCATTCAATGATATGCAATTGGGATCAGTGATATATTCCAACTGATCAATCAATAGATCAATAGATAATAGAACCCTAGCATTTAGAGTTCTTTTAATTCCGTGCACCTTATAGTCTGGTGCGCCTTGTATATAAAAATAATACCACAAAAGACTGTTTTTTGAGGGTGCGTCTTATAGTGCAGAAAATATGCTAAATGGGGAAGTTCAAGGTGGCTTCACACATCAGTTTTGATACACCGACCTAGCAGCCTGCTCCTCTTTAGTCCGCCGATGACTCACTTGAGCAGTTTTAACAGACGAGCAGAGCAGACAGCACGTCTCTTACCCTTCCCACCGGTTTCACAGAGCCCCCCACCACTGCCCCACCATGCACGCCCAGACGTTATGTAAGGAGGCCCCTGTGTGTCTGAAATCCAGCGTGGGCATAAAGTGTGCGAGGGTGAGACAGTTTGCGTGTTTTCACTGCCTGAATACAAATGAGCATGGTAGCCTGGGGGCTTAAAAACCTCGATATAGAATAGAGTAGGCATGCGTTCATGTGCGGATAGGTGTGTTAGTAAAGACAGATTGCAAAATTGCATAACGAGACAGAAAATGGAGTTAACAAAACTAATGACTCATTCACTTTTGATCAGCCTTATGATCCGTCATTCATAAAGAGGATGACATCATTGTGTACATTCAAACTCGATGTCATCGAAAGACCAACTCACCTCTTCTTTAGGTTCCATCTTTTTGACTTTTTCCTGCAGGGATAGAAAAATGAAAATTCATTTGAATTATCTTAATTTGTCATTGATATCAACGTTGTGAATCATTGTATGCAACGAGATTAGACATGGCACCCCAGGGCAGTGTTCCCTCTAAGCTGCGCACGTGCGCAATTGCGCAATGCTCGCACATTCTCAGCGCACAAGAAAATCTAGCCAGCGCACAAAAATGAGGGCTCAAAAATACTAATTAAGAAGCGACTTAAGTCAAAGTTACAGTGCATGATGGTAAAAATACACGGGTTCCCCTGACATTTTGTCCTAAATGCGGTATTTTGAAGTCGAGTCGAAGTAAAATGAAGTTGAGTAAAGTTAGTAGAATTTCTCGAGAACCGGCTTCTTCGGCTTGGCTCACTAAAAGGAACCGGCTCTTAAGGTTGTTTTTGCTTCTTTAATCCCAACATGACCAAATATAATGTAAAATCATGCACAAAATGACTTAAAGGAAGGGGGAATAGATCAAAAAATAAAAAAATACCAAAATGAAAAAGAAATGAAAAGCTGAGAAAAAAAACAAGAGAAAAAAAGAAGGAAAAATTTAGAAAAAAGCCAGAAAAAAAGAAAAGAAAGAAATGTAGGAAAAAAGTAAATAGAGAACAAAAACAAAAAAGTAACAGCTTGGAAAAAATAAACACAATGAGATTTTTTTTAAAGGAATTTAAAAAAAAGTAGAAAAAAACACGGAAAAAAGAAGAGAATTTAATTATATCAAGTGAATCTTGTTGCCAACATTGTACTTCCACTAAAAAATGTGATTAAGTACAGTTCTGTATCTTACAACCGACTAAATAAGACCCCCAAAATGTTCATATTATGCGACAAAATTTGTCAGGAAATAAAAGGAAATGGATATGTTAAGAAAGAATTGTAAGAACAATCGACGTTTGTAGGCCGTACAAACTTTGCAATAGTACATGAGTCAATTCATTCAAAAGAGTAAAAAAAATTTGCATTGCCGGAAACTCCGCAAAATGTAACTTGATGTCAAGTTTTGGACATGTTTGATCATTAATTATCTTGCCACACTTGGGATTATGGTTGCTCACTGTTGTTTCAAGCGTTGCTCACCGACTTTGTGTGAGCGCTCAGACCCGTGGAAAATTACTCCAGGGTAGACCTGTAATAAAGACTTTAAATAGAAAAAAAAGGATAAGACTGTCAGGATATATACGCAAACATATTTACAAAGTAGTGCTTAGAGACTTGCTTGTTATAATAATAGTGCAATAAAACGTAGTGCGATAACATTTTAGTAGCAACAGAAAAAAAATGGAGAAGCCACAGAAAAAAAGCCCAAGATGGACACAAAATATGGATTTTCACAGTTTTGGGTGCTTGATTAACGTGGTGATGGCTTTGGGGATGAAACTGTCTATGGGCATGCATTGACTTCAAAAGAAGATTTTCTCCTCATAACTTGGTCGGCACTATCTATCCACCCATCTAAATAGAGGTAAAGACTTGATCCTGCCTGCATCACAGGGAACACTGCCACCTACAGCCCAGTATCATCCTTATCAAAATGGACTTACATTAAAAATAGGTTGGAACCAATGTTCTCTCTAATTTTCCACGGGTCTGAGCGTTCACACAAATTCGGTGAGCAACGCTTGAAACAACAGTGAGCAACCCTAATCCCAAGTCTGGCAAGATAATTAATTGTCAAACATGTCCAAAACTTGACATCAAGTTACATTTTGCTGAGTTTCCGGCAATGCAAAATTATTTTTCACTTTTGAATGAATTGACTCATATACTATTGCAAAGGTTGCACAGCCTACAAATGTCGTTTGTTCTTACAATTCTTTCACAAGATATCCATTTCTTTTTTTTTCCTGATATATTTTGTCGCATAATATTAACATTTTTGGGGGCTTATTTAGTCGGTTGCAAGATACAGAACTGTACTTAGTCACATTTTTAGTGGAAGTACAATGTTGGCAACCCGATTCACTTGATATCATTGGAAATTATTTGAATGCAACACAAACTTTTTCTTATTTTTTTCCGTGTTTTTTTTCTACTTTTTTTTAAATTCCTTTGAAAAAAAGTCTCATTGTGTTTATTTTTTTACGAGCTCTTACTTTTTTCTTTTTGTTCTCTATTTACTTTTTTCCTATGTTTCTTTCTTTCCTAAATTTTTCCTTCTTTTTTTTCTCTTCCTTTTGTTTCTTTTTTGCCCAGCTTTTCACTACTTTTTCTTTTTGGTATTTTTTTCTTTTTTGTTCTATTCCCCCCTTCTTTTAAGTCATTTTGTGCATAATTTTACATAATATTTGGTCATGTTGGGATTAAAGAACCGAAACAACCTGAAGAGCCGTTTAGGACCCGAAAGAGCCGGTTCCATTTAGTGAGCCAAGCCGAAGAAGCCGGTTCTCGACAAACTCTTCTAACTTTACTTTTCAACTTCGTTCGACATTGACTTCAAAATACCGTATTTAGGACACAACGTCAGGGGAACCCGTGTATTTTTACCTTCATGCACTGTAACTTTGACTTAAGTCGCTTCTTAATTAGTAATTTTGAGCCCTCATTTTTGTGCGCTGGCTAGATTTTCTTGTGCGCTGAGAATGTGCGAGCAGTGCGCAATTGCGCACGCGCGCAGCTTAGAGGGAACGCTGGTTGGAACTGATAAAAAAAAGAATAATTTGAGAACAAAAGACCGGTTCTTGAATTTATGCATCCCATGTAAACATTACCTGTATATAAAAAGTGTCATTCTTTAACCATATTCTAAAAACACAAACCAGGATCATGTTTTGTTAAACAGCTCTGAAAATAGCTCACCTCAGCCGCAAGGTAATTGCCGGTAGCGAGGTGCTTGAAGCGAAACAAACAATTCCACTGACCAGCCCCGCCTCTGCAGGGGTCAGAGTGAACAACCTGAGAAGGGGAAAGAGTGAAAATATACAAAAAATAAGAAAATGCCGTGCAGAAAATGAAAGGCCTTTTCTCTAATGCCGTTGAAGCATACGTGCTAACATTTTGACATTAACAAACCAGGCGATGTAATCAAGCAACCACAAACCATCTCCAGAACAGTGGGATCAAATGCTATGCAATCGTGATCAGTGGAATACATCTATCCATTATCCGCTTATCCTCAGTAGGGTCGCGGGGCTGCTGGAGCCCATCACAGCTATCTTCGAGCAGTTGGCAGGGGACAGGGAATTAGGCCTCGTTTTGATAAACGCTTGGCATTGCTTTGAGCTGATAAGCTTTCTTGTTGTGAGTCCTTTAGACATGGCGGCGTCTTTCGGCGAGGCGGCGGCGCCCCCAGGGGAAGAGGGGTCAGCAAGCCCATGGGAGGAGTCAGCACGCCCCATGGGGGGTGGCCGACGCCCCGACGTGTCAAAAAGACGGAGGACGGGGAGAGAGACAGGAGCAGAGAGCATGAAAACTAATCAGACTAATTTGACAATAATTCGGCTAAATTCGATGGAATTCACTTAATAAATACTTTAAAAAAAAATAAACCGGCCCCCGTGTGAAAATGCCTGTCTCTTGTCAATATTTTTTCCCTAAGATTAAGAGCATGCATTGTTAGGAGAATAATGTTTGTGTTTGGTTAATGGAGTCAGATAACTAATTTGAACAATTTGGTGAATATAGTTTTTTCCCTAACAACATGCATGTTTTTGGAAAGTGGGAGGAAACCGGAGTGCCCGGAGGAGGAAACCCCACGCAAGCAAGGGGAGAACATGCAAACTCCGCGCAGGAGGATTCGATCCCATGACGTCAGAACTGTGCCGCGGATGCGCTAACCACTCACCCGCTGCGCCCCCGCAACTTTCAATTCCATGCGCCTTATTTATGAAAAAAATCTGACAACATATTTGGAAATACAGTGGAACCTCGGTTTTCGAACGCCTCTCAGTTCGGACAAATCGGAGTTCGACCAAAAATTTTGAGAAATTCTTGCTTCGCTGTTCGGTCAAAAAAATCGGAGTTCGAACGCCGGTACGCTAGGGTGCTATGCTGAGCGGCGTACGGGTATTTTAGCCCCTAATTATGCCTCCGAAGAAGGTCGGTGCAAGCGGGACAGGTGAAAAAAAAAAAAAGTAGCCTTTAAGAAAGACATAATAGCTAAATATGAAAGAGGTGTACGAATTTCCAATCCTGCTAGTAAATACAGCATGGCTAAATCTACTATCAGTACGATAGTAAAGAATAAGGAGGCTGTGAAATCGAGTGATGCGGCTAAGGAAGTTAGCGCTATAAGCAAGCAACTGCTGCAAGTTTTGGAAGAGGTTGAAAAACTTTTGATGATTTTTCTCTCCCCACCGTCCACCACAAAGGTAAGAAATCCGATACATAATCCTTTTTTTTATTTTTACACGTTCATGTTAGCGTAATCTTTCGTACGGAAGATTACGATAACGCGAACGTACGATTAGCCTGGGTTAGCTTTGTTTACGTAAAACATTCAGGGTGTTGGAACAGAGCTCCCTTTTCAATGAAGCGCTAGCCACTTGTTGTGGAGACCCGGGTGCTAAATGACGTGTAAACGACCTGATTTTTTTATGTTTACACGTTCATGTTAGCGTAATCTTTCATACAGAAGATTACGCTAACGCAAACGTACGATTAGCCTGGGTTAGCTTTGTTTACGTAAAACCTTCAGGGTGTTGGAATGAAGCGCTAGCCACTTGTTGTGGAGACCCGGGTGCTAAATGACGTGTAAACGACCTGATTTTTTTATTTTTACACGTTCATGTTAGCGTAATCTTTCGTACGGAAGATTATAAAATGAAATGATCTGCATTTATATAGCGCTTTTCAAGTCAATGACTTCCCAAAGCGCTTTACAATGTGCTCCACATTTCCCAATAGCGGCCTTGCAGCCATGTAAGGCGCTAACCTGCTTATTGGGGGTACTAGGGGTTCAGTGTCTTACCCAAGGACACTTCGACATGTAACACGGACGAGCCGGGATTCGAACTGGGATCCCTTGATCCCAAAACGAGCGCTCTACCTCCTGAGCTACTGCCGCCCCACGCTAACGTGAACTTACGATTAGCCTAGTTAGCTTCATGTTTACGTTCATGGTAAACATTCAGGGTGTTGGAACGGATTAAAACGATTTTACATTACTTTTAATGGGAAAAACGATTTTCGGTGATTGAGCAAATCGGTTTTCGAACAGGGTTCTGAAACGGATTATGGTCGAGAACCGAGGTTCCACTGTATGGTGCGCCTTGCAGTGCAGAAAAGGTCTAATTTATTTGCTATCACGCAACTTCAGCCACTCAAGCTAAATGCCTCAATAGTATACTAAGATTTTCTTTTTTCTTTTAAATGAAGCATGTTGGTAAAAACTGGAAAGAAACAAAAGAAAATCTTTAAATTTGAGGATGGTGTACCTCAACTTCCCAGAGGGCCTTGGAGCTAGTGGCAGAAGTAGCAGACTGCCGCAGTGTGGTCCGAAGGAAGACGTGTTGTTGCTGCTTATAGTCGTCACAGGTAAGAAACTTCTCTTGCTCGGCGTGGAAAAGCCGAACCACATCTCCCTATGAATAAATATACATGCAGACATTTACATGTTATATTGCATTTTTGTTTTAAATAGGATAAGTTTCATTCATGTGGTTTTAAGCGGTGCAGATAATGGATGGACGGATGTTTATTAAGCACTTGAATTTACATTGATTATTTCAATCTATTTTAAAGGTGAGAACAACCAGGAAAAGTATGTGTGTGTCTGTGTGTGGAGTCAAACTTTGGAATAAATTACAAGAGGAGATCAAAAAAATTCCATTTTCAATCAATTTATTTTTGTCGATTGGTTGTTTTAAAAGAAAATCACTAAATATGACATCACTAGAGTTACTCAGTACTTGAGTAATTTTTCACCAAGTACCTTTTTGCTTTTACTCAAGTAAGCATTTATACTGAGTAATATTTGATCTGCAACCTCAGTGGAAATGTTTAAATCTAAGCTTAAAACACTTCTACTCTATAGTATATGAATAACCTATATCCAGGGTTGGGTAGGGTTACTTTAACTGGATTACTTTCAATTACTCCAATACCAAATATGCTAATTAAAGACAAAAGAAACTAAATATGAATAAAATTACTACATTTTGTGCAGGCTTGGGGAGTAACGGAATACATGGAACGGCAAAAATGATGTTGGCAAGCTCATCTCATCTCATTAGCTACACCGCTTATCCTCAGTAGGGTCGCGGGGTTGCTGGAGCCCATCCCAGCAATCATCGGGCAGTGGGAATGGGACACCCTGAACTGGTTGCCAGCCTAATACTGTTCATTTTCAATGCCCAGTCCAGATGAAAAAGCCTGCGGGGCTAAATTTGGCCCAAGGTCTGTAATTTGCCCACCACCTTCCCAATGACGAGCAACACAAACATGACATAGCTCACTCTTTTTAGCCCTACAAATTCAAACTGGTTCCGGGATTCTAACACACAACAGCGATAAAACAAACCCCTTTCAGGACATCTTCCTTGTAGTCACTAAACTTCATGAACAGCGTGACTTTCCAGCTGGTGTTGCAGCTCACGGCATTAACCTGTGACATGGGGAAGACATGAGTGTGCACACCAGCTAAACTTGAAAAGTTGGCATAATAGTAGTCTCACCTCTTTGCAGCCGGGGTTGTCCAACAACTCAATATTACTGGCATGAAGAGGTTGCCCTGCGTTCACCGGCATCAGCACCACCTTGTCTCCGACCACCACCTTTCAAATCAAGTTTAAGACTTTGGTATCACAACAGAAATCCAGATTGAAACATCTGAATTAAGGATAAAGTGTCTCCATGCAAAGAACTGCAAATGGCATCCCATTCTTAGGGGTTGTGCACAAGATGGTGAATCAAAAACATGCGCACTACTCAGTCGGTAGTATGCCGGGATAAATGTACTGCATGGAAAAACTGTCTTCTGAAATCAGTGTGGGAGCATGACAATGGAACGCGTTCCTGTAACGAGATTACTTTTGCCGGTAAAAAGTACTGTAAGGCACAGGTGTCAAACTCACGGCCCGCGGGCCACATCCGGCCCGGCGTACAATCATAACCGGCCCGTGAAATCCTTTTATATACGTCTACTGTAATGGCCCGGGTCTATGTTAAGTCAAATTTATTTATATAGCTCTTAATCACAAAAATGTCTTAAAGGACTGCACAGGATTACAATGACACAATTACCTGATCTTAAACCAACATGCGGTCAAGGAACAACTCAAAACCTCAGCGCACAAGAAAATCTAGCCAGCTCACAAAAATCAGGGCTGGAAATTGCTAATTAAGAAGCGAGTTAAGTCAAAGTTACAGTGCATGAAGGTAAAAATACACGGGTTCCCCTGACGCGGTTTTCTAAATGCGGTATTTTGAAGTCAATGTCGAAGTAGAACGAAGTTGAGTAAAGTGAGTTGAGTTTTTGGAGAACCGGCTTCTTCGGCTCGGCTCACTAAAGAGAACCGGCTCTTTCGGGTCCCAAACGGCTCTTCAGGTTGTTTTTGCTTCTTTAATCCCTCCATGACCAAATATTATGTAAAATTGTGCACAAAATGACTTAAAGGAAGGGGGGGGGGGGGGAATAGAACAAAAATGAAAAAAATACCAAAATGAAAAAGGAGTGAAAAGCTGAGAAAAAGAAGGAAAATTTCAGAAAAAAAGCCAGAAAAAAAGAAAAGAAAGAAATATCTATTTCCCGTTTTTTCATATTTTCATTTTGACAGTTCTCCCCGTGCTTGCGAGGGTTTCTTCCGGGCACTCTGGTTTCCTCCCACATTCCAAAAACATGCATTTCAGGTGAATTGGCCGGTCCAAATTGTCCCTAGGTGTGAATGGGCGAGAGAGTTGTCTGTCCCCGTGTGCCCTGCGATTGCCTGGCAACCAGTTCAGGGTGTCCCCTGCCCACTGCCCGATGATTGTTGGGATGGGCTCCAGTACCCCCGCGACCCTACTGAGGATAAGCGGTGCAGCTAATGAGATGAGATGAGATGAGATGAGACATTTTGACAGGAGATATTTTTATGGAGAGCAACGATATTTAATTCATTTAATGTTTAAGTTTGTTTATTATGGAATAATATTCCTGACTGTTTTAAATGTATGTTTATTTATTTATTTATTTTAAAAAGGAAAGTGTATTCGATAAATATTCATCCTGTTCGGCCCACGACCAAAGCTGTGGTTTGAGTTATGGCCCTCTGTATAATTGAGTTTGACACCCCTGCTGAAAGGCGCCATTGATAACATTTTGTAACACAATTGTCGTTACAACATGGTGCGTTACTCTACTACTTTTGAAAGCGGAATATGAATTACAATCAGGGTTGGGTAGGGTTACTTTAACTGGATTACTTTCAATTACTTTTGGGTTACTCCAATACCAAATATGCTCATAAAAGACAAAAGAAACTAAATATGAATAAAATGACTCAATTTTGTGCATGCTTGGGGAGTAACGGAATACACGGAACGGCAAAAATGATGTTGGCAAGCTGTTTGGATTTATTTTCATTTAGTTTCTGTCGCATTTTATGTTCGTTTTTCCGGAGATCAAAGCTAGGAGAGAAAGCTTACCTCGTGTTGCGAGTCATCATTTTATTCATATTTAGTTTCTTTTGTCTTTTATTAGCATATCTGGTATTGTAGTAATTGTCAGGTTTTCAATGTAAATCTCTTGATTTTCTGTCTCAAGGTAATTAGCTTGTTTTTATATTACTAAATATAAAAACAATGTTTCTCATACAAACACACACATAAAGTAACGTATCAACAATGAGTGTAATTATATCTCTTTTATCAATCTTGTATTCTTTTATTTTGAAGTCGTGTTCTGGCTCTGTACTGAACTGGTTGCCAGCCAATCGCAGGGCACACGGGGACAGACAACTCACTCACTCAGTCACACCTAGGGACAATTTGGACCGGCCAATTCACCTGAAATGCATGTCTTTGGAATGTGGGAGGAAACCGGAGTGCCCGGAGGAAACCCACGCAAGCACAGGGAGAACATACAAACTCCGCACAGTAAGGCCGGGAGCTGGATTTGAACCCATGCAGGAGGTTCCCACGACCTCAGAACTGTGCCGCACACGCGCTAACCACTGCGCCGCCGTGCTGCCCGCTCTACCTAGTATTTTTTTTAATAAATGCACATTTATATTATAGTTCATGTATTATTCCTCACTAGTCAAATAAATACTTTTCTTTTTTTACTACTTTTTTACCTAATGGTTGCTCTAAATAATACACAAAGTCCCTGTAAATGGGCAAAATTATCCATACAGTATGTTCCAATATTTTCTCAGATTTTAAGTAATATTTCTAATTTTACTATACAAATTGAAATCCAATGAAATAAGTAGTAATACCTATTAATGGAAAAATCAATTTCCTGGTTCTAAACCAATCAAATGCAAGCATGGCGAAAGCTTTTGGTTTTGACCAAAAAGCAAGTTTAGTTCAATTTTGGCCCATGGCCAATGATACAAATTTGCAAGCTTCTATTAAAATACTTTGTTATAAGTATGTTGATATTTTCTTTTATAGAAACTGTCTTTATAATTTTAAGATTAATGTCCAAGAGATTCTACCACCTCCTCAAAAAATAAAATGTATAAGTATTGCAATTTTGCTCATTTAAAGGATGGTTTCTTTTGACTACATTTTAACTTATTTTTCATAGTACTACGAACAGTTTTATATGAATTTAAAGTATCACTTCCATAATCCGCCCGCGTAATAAGAATTGATTTTGAGAGGGGATCTTCTGATCCGTAAAAATTGAATATAAAATCATGTGCAACAGTAGCCTGTGTTGAATTTTAATGATCGGACTAATAAATTCACATTGATTTTCGTAAAAGTGAAAAATGGAATGCTAGGCTAGCAGCCAAGCTGTGACAAGATAAATATTGCCTACAAAAAAAAGAAGAAATATTTAGCTCATTGACAGTTTGTAGTTTTTGTTGGATTCAAGTATTTGTTCCGATTTAAGGATATCATGTCTTCTTTTCCCAACAGAATAAGGAAAAAACCTTGAAAGCTTGAAAAGAAAGGAATTCTTGTTCAGGAGGGGGAGGCTAAATTTTCTCACATTTTAAGAAACATTTGGTGCCAAAATTCTAAAACAAAAATGCTTAAAACCATGAAAATGATAACCCATCTAGATGAGACTTCTGCTTATTTTAAGTATGCATATTTTTAATTACCGTACTTTCCGCACTATAAAGGCGCACCTAAAAGCCTTTATTTTTTTCAAAAGCTGACCATGCGCCTTATAATACAGTGCGCCTTATATATGGATCAATATTAAGTCGCAAAGTCTTGCAACTAAGGCAAGCAGCCGCCGACTAGATTTTCCCCCGAAGGCCAAGTAGTCCGCGGTGTATGCCGGGATTTATATACCTGCGTTTCATTTCCTAACCAATGTGTCAATCACCATTTGAATCAGTCACAATTGGCTAAAGTTATTCGGAGGTAAAGGGGGCGGATCCTTTTCATGATTTACAGGCTCGCATAGGCTAAAGGGGCGAAACAAAGCCTGCGATTGGCCGAAAAAGATGAATGTGAATCACACGTTGGGTTGCACTACGGCATAGAGAAAACATTTTTTACTATTCTTTATTCGTAAATATTTGACTCTCCTGGATTTACTACACTCACGGCTGTAAGAAGACCATGGTTACGTATCATTATTGAACGTGATGGCTGCAAGAGAACTTAAGTGAGCTATGCAGCTTTATATTTTCCCGGTATCTTGTTTTAGAACGATCTTGATGTTTCTGTGATGAGTCTATTTTTAAACTCAATTCACCTCAAAGTGTTTATTGTCATATGCCGGTAAAGAACCCCGTATCCCTGCACAATAAAATTCTTACTTTGCTGTCCACACAGTTGCCAGCAAAAAATAAAATGGAAACTAAGAAATGTTTGGCATTTCTTGAATCCCAAGACTTTAACCTTCCGAATGATATTTGCATTTGAGTGATTGGTGACATCGTACAGACACTGTTTCCGTACATGTCTGAGACACGTATTTGCTTCTTTGCAAGCTTTCAGAATGTTAAGGGGGTAATAAGTTTGACTGAACTATCTGACTGTTTTGTCGACGTTCCCATTGTAGCGCCTTATAATCCGGTGCGCCTTATGTATGGAAAATATAGGACCAAAAACTATTTTTGGGGGGTGCGCCCTATTACCCAGTGCGCCTTATAGTGCGGAAAATACGGTACCATAGTTTTCGGACTAAAAAAGGTGCGCCTGAAAACCCTGAATTCGCCAGAAATTTAAAGGTGCGCCTTATAATCTGGTGCGCCTTATATGCCGGAAAATATGTTGGAAAAACTGGATATGCATAGTTACCATTTTTGCATGCGGTAACTGTTCTACCTTTGAGAAACATAACATGGTCTTCAAGTGCCTCATGTGGTTAAAATGTTAATTATTCAAACATGCTTGATACATTTCAACCACTGATGAAAAGGATTCTGATAAAACCAAAATAGTATTTTTTTTGTCTTTATCCAATTTTCAGAGCAAGTTAATTATTTGAGAGCTTTTCATCCAATAGTTTGTATTTTTATTTAAATCATGTATGCTGTTCACCTGTTGGTTGATTATCAGTGCTGCAGTAGCTCAGGAGGTAACGCACTAGTCTTGGGACTGAGAGGTCGCAGGTTAGAATTCCGACTCCTCCGAGTTAAATGTCTAAATGTTCTTGGGCAAGACACTGAACCCCGAATGCCCCTGATAAGGAGGCAGGGGTCTTGCATGGCTGTTTGAGTGTTTGTGTGAATGGGTAAGTGTAAAGCACATTGTAAAGCGCTTTGGGAGGTCTTTAGTGACTTGAAAAGCACTATATAAATGCAGACAATTTCGAATTTACCATTTAATCATATATATATATATATATATATATCAATAATGTTTGGCTCACAATGATTTGTGCCAGTGTGAGGTTACTGTTCTGCCATTGAGAAACATAGTAGTCTTGAAGCGCTCTCTTTTCTTTTAACATATTGTTTGTTGCAAAAAGGAAACAAGAAAAAGGCAGAACTTTGACGGCAGCACAAAGACTATTTTTGGGGTGTGCGACTCATAGTGCAGAAAATACGGAATAATAAACGTTTACTGCAGATGGGTTGAATTCATTGTTATTGATTGATTTCAACTTCTTTATTCCTCCAAATTCCTGAGTTCATTTAACGATCACGAAGGCAATATTTGCTAAGTCCAAACTAGGGCTGCAACAACGAATCGATCAAATTAGACTATTTAAAGTGTTGGCAACGACTAAGATCAACGATTTATGTGACTTTCAGCACATCAATTCAATTCAAATAAGAGGGCATGTAGTACCCCCTTGGTCCGTCAGAGGACGCCATAAGACAGAATTTTGATGCACCATTTTAGAGCCGAATCTAATTTTCATGAAGCACTTTTTGGATACCGAAATTCAACTAAAAATGCTGTATAAAACATTCAATTCGCAATAAGATGTGGACATTATGGTTATCTGACATATTTAAAAAAATATGTATTTATACAGAAGAACCTCGCTACTTCGCGGTTCCACTTTTGCGGGTTCAGAGCTTCGCGGGTCTAAAAAAAAATATACCTTCTCAATAAAAGCATTTATTGACTTGACGCCATTGAGCGTGAGCTTATGTCAACTGAGGACACGGTGTGGACACTCTTATTGTGAAGGGGAGGAGGAGGCCCTGACACAATGCTTAGTCATGGTGAGTTACCGCTTCGCTCATCCCCCTTCCTTCAACTCCTCCCACCTCACCCCCTTTTTATGTGGCGCTCAGTTTAACTGAGAGCGGTTAATACAATCCTACCGAATGCCAGCGATCACTTCGGTTTAATGGTGGGGGGGTATACTGTATACGTTTTTTAAGCATTTTTGAAGGGGCGCCGCTACTTCGCGGATTTTCAGTTTTCGCGGGTGGTCTCGGTCCCCATTAACCGCGATAACCGAGGAATTACTGAATACGATATGCAATTCATTAATTCACCTTACTTAAGTTATTGTAAAGCGATTTTGGGAAATAGATAAAAGAGCAATATAGAAATGCATATTCGATTATAGAAGAAAGCTATTCGGATTGTGCCTAACGCTGTGTATTGTGAAGTCTATATATATATATTTTGTGTATTTCTCTGAACATTCCCATAATATTCACTGTCTATATTTGGGGGCGGCAGTAGCTCAGGAGGTAGAGCGCTCGTCTTGGTATCAAGGGATCCCAGTTCGAATCCCGGCTCGTCCGTGTTACATGTCGAAGTGTCCTTGGGTAAGACACTGAACCCCTAATACCCCCAATAAGCAGGTTAGCGCCTTACATGGCTGCAAGGCCGCTATTGGGAAATGTGGAGCACATTGTAAAGCGCTTTGGGAAGTCATTGACTTGAAAAGCGCTATATAAATGCAGATCATTTCATATATATCTTTTGCTGTTTTAGTCTCATGACTACCCAATGATGTGTCAGTCTAATGTCTACCCAATGATGTGTCAGTCTAAAGTCCACCATACTTGTACTAAATAAAGCCAGCTGCGGAGGGGCTGCGGAGGAGGAGGACGATTGTGGAGCCGAGAACACATCCGCTGTGTTTCTCCCCGATTCTCCCCCGCTGCAGCCGAACGAAAATGTACATCGTCTCTGCCTGAATTTCCTTTTATATCTGATGACCGGCCACACAGGGTTTACCCACAATTTGGTCCCCACAGTATGAAGAACATACAAACTGTTTACAAAATCTAACATGATCAAATGTGAAGATGTAATGAAACTGAAATCCTATTAATATAAAAAGCAAGTAAGCAACAAACATTCATTGTTGCGCTACCGAGCACTCATCTCAGGGGAATCCACAACTTCAAGGGCCAATATTCTTGCACAACATTGAAAAGCCATTGTGCCGCCCAAAAAGCTGTTCATTCATGGATCAATTCAGATGACATTGATAATGTTTTTTTACATCAGTTTAAAAAAAAAAATCATAGAATTAACAAGTTTTGGATAAATATACTAGAGAAGATGAATATAACAAAATGTCTTTGGAGGGGCACTTTATTTTAAAAAGAAGTATCTTACCTATTTGCAGGTGTATGGCATACATTTGTATGTATTTTTTTGTTCATAGTACTGTTGTTTGAAAAAAAAAAAAACAACACTTTTTTATTGATTTATATTACAGAATATTCTGTAGTTTAGTGCTCCATTTTTCTATCCGTCCAAAACGTCAAGATTTAAATAAAGAGAACATTTTAAAAAGTGTTTGTTTATTAAATCCAATTCATGGATAAATCGAAAAAAATAAAATAAAAATAAAAACTCGACCGATTCCTCGATTATTAAATGAATCGTTATTTGCAGCCCTAGTCTAAACCCTCATAAAAGCACTAGAACCTGTTGGGTACAGTTTTCCCTTCCCCTTAATTTTTTTATTCAAGAAGCTACAAGAATATGCCCCATTGTCATTCTTAATTTCAAGAGCGAAGGTGTAAAATGTTTAACACTGTAAAACAAGGGGTGGGCAAAATACGTCCCACGGGCCACATGTGATCCACCAGGCTTCTGAATCCGGCCCACCCAAATATATTAATAATGTGTATGAAACGGTAAAAAAAAAAATACTAGTACTAAAATGTCATGATTTGATGCCATTCTTGTCCCTAGTGTCCCTGACATTTATCCTTACATTATAAAAAATAATAAAGTATTTGTTTTATCTATTAAGATATTTAATTTAGGGCAGCACGGCGGCGCAGTGGTTAGCGCGTGTGCGGCACAGTTCTAAGGTCTTGGGAACCTCCTGTGTGGGTTCAAATCCAGCTACCGGACTTACTGTGCAGAGTTTGTATGTTCTCCCCGTGCTTGCGTGGGTTTCCTCCGGACTCTCCGGTTTCCTCCCACATTCCAAAGACATGCATTTCAGGTGAATTGGTAGGTCCAAATTGTCCCTAGGTGTGAATGAGCGAGCGAGTTGTCTGTCCCTGTGTGCCCTGCGATTGGCTGGCAACCAGTTTAGGGTGTCCCCTGCCCACTGCCCGATGATTGCTGGAATAGGCTCCAGCACCCCCGCGACCCTACTGAGGATAAGCGGTGCAGCTGATGAGATGAGATGAGATATTTAATTTAAAAAAAAAAAAAAAATTCTGAGCGACTCGTATAAAATTTTTGAGTTTTTTAGGGAGCATTACCAAATCTAGTGCATTAAATAAGGGACATAAGACTTTGCATTAATTCGGGGTGTTTCTAAAACCATTTGAAGAAATGGTCTATTTGGGGACAAAGAAAAAATAAGTATTAAATGTATTAAATGTAGATGTCTGCATGTTTATTTATTCAAGAATTAAGAATGTTTCTGCTTTTGTTTGCATTTTTTGTTGTTTGTTATTTGTTTCATGAATGGAAAGTTCACAATGGAAAAAAATGCTTTAAAATTGAAATTTATCCTTTTAAAATAGCAGCGGTGATATGAGAAATCTTTTCCTCGTCTATTGCCAAGGTGTCAGTTTTGAGGTTGTGTCAATAGATTTAAAAAAAAACTACAATCAATTATTATTTTCCTTTTGCCAAATTATTTTAAACCCAAAATCTCAAAAAGTTGACCCACCGCGGCTCTAAAAGGATATGTTGGGGGCTTAACACATTTACTTTTCTACCATCTTTTATCAATATTCTATTGTTTTAACCATTTACTGAAAAAATCCTTACTATGTACTGTACTTGTTATTTTAATATGAACAAGTTCGTGTCCATTACCCTGTCCAGAGTCACGGTGGGATGCAGCCAATCAAAGCTCCAGTCAGTGCATAAGATAGTTTTAACAAAAACAAATAAATGAATAAATCCGGGTGTGCTTAAATTTAAGAATCATTCCATTTTGAGGCGTTTTTTCCATTTTTTTATAAACCACTTCCAATGCTGTACTGGAGTATTGATAACAAAGTGAAGCATACCGTGACTAGTGGTAACTAACGTAAATTCCGGACTATGAGCCGCTACTTTTTTCCCCAAACGTTCAACCCTGCGGCTTATTCAGTGATGCGGCCAATTTATGTCATTTTTCTAACGGCCGCCAGCAGCGCTCAAGTACAAAAGGTAAGATTTAGGCCGGTGGAATATATGCACCGAGGAAGACTGCAACTTCTTGGATTGTGCATAAATTAAATTAGCGTAAACATACCCTCATCATGCAAAATGCAAAAAGAAAGGCACATGATGCAGCTTTCAAGCTAAAAGCAATCGAGCAGACGGAGAGGAGGGCACAGAATCAGGAGTGGATGAGAGTTCCAGCAACAGTGACAGCGCGAGTGAGGCTGCGGGAGAGTGGGATGACGTCTATATGACAAAGTTTCTTTCCGACACTGAGGAAGACGACTTTAATGGCTTCAGTTCTAAGGAGGAAGATGAGGACGGTTCACCGTGATTTTTACAAGTACGGTATGTTTTTTTTACCAGACCCGTTTACTGTCTTGCTAGCGTGTTGCTACCATTAACTGCCCTGTCACAGTTTGGGATGAAAGTTATATTATTATTATTAAAGCTTTGAAAACTCTCTCGGTGTACCGTCTTTCTTTGTAAATATGTGTAACCCATGTATAATATGTATTTGCAACTGTATATTTTTGTAATGTATTTATTTTATAGACTTATTCTGATATGATTTGCACAGGCGAATGAAAAAGAAGGGGCGGAACAAACGGGGGGTGACGGGAAGTGGCGTAAAGGTGAGACCTTTTTGTGGACGCGGCGGACAATAATGGATATATATTTTTCCACCCTAACCTTTGGAAAGATACACTTTTTTCGGGACCCGGACTCTGCAGGTCTGCATCAAACCGTTTATCATTTTCAGTTCATTTTGCCGGCTGTGATTTTTGGACTGTGTACTTTAATGAAGGACATTCAGTGTTCAATTGCCGGACTTAAAAGTCAGGTTTGGGTTAATTCTGTGTTTGTGTTACATTTTTTTTTAATGTGGGCGCATGCGGCTTATATACAGGTGCGGCTTGTGTAAGTACAAAATCGGTTTTCCTCTTAAAATGTGATTGGTGCGGCTTATAATCGGGTGCGCTCTATAAGCCGGAATTTACGGTAGGTCTAAACATGCTAACTAATCCGAGCCACTAATGCACAAGGGTCATGCACAATCAAAAAGCAATACCTTTAACCATAGGATGCTAAAGTCAGAGAAGAGGAACAAAATCAGAAAAGTTACTGTAATCGGGCAAATCATCCAGAAGATTGCAAGATTTCTATTTTGAGGAATCTCTAGTGTCTGCAGAAAGCAATCCTGCAATCAAAGGGTCACCTACATTGTCCCCTTCGCTGCGCAGCTTCCAGAAGGGCTGAATGTAGAACCAGGAGCCCTCGTTCCCAGCTGGATCGAGTGAAACACGCATGGCATTTTTTTCCAGCAAAGCGGGGAGACGCTTGTTCACTGTCAGGTACTTGTTACTCTTGATGTGCAGGATCTGAAAGACACGAGTCAGTGACCATAATAGATTTACTTCCACGGAAAAACAGTTAAAGGACAACCTGCCTCTGTAATTCAAACCGATTGAAATACAAAATGGTTGGAGACTTTCTGCAACTATGAAACCATTGACCTACAGATGTAATCTAACATTACTAATAGACAACTTTCTGAATCAAATGAAAATAGCAAAAGCTATACCAATATACAAAAATGGAAACAAGCACATTTTTACAAATCATACACCGGTATCTCTGCTTCCTCAGTTCTCTAAAATATTAGAGAAACTTAACAATAACAGACTATAACAATTTGTCGAGAAACATAAATTGATTAATGAAAGTCAATATGGTTTTAGGGGCAGCACGGCGGCGCAGTGGTTAGCGCATGTGCCGAACAGTTCATGTCCTGGGAACCTCCTGCGTGGGTTCAAATCCAGCTCCAGACTTCCTGTGCGGAGTTTGTATGTTCTCCCCGTGCTTGCGTGGGTTTCCTCCGGGCACTCCGGTTTCCCTCCATTCCAAAAACATGCATTTCAGGTGAATTGGCCGGTCCAAATTGTCCCTAGGTGTGACTGAGCGAGTGAGTTGTCTGTCCCCGTGTGCCCTGCGATTGCCTGGCAACCAGTTCAAGGTGTCCCCTGCCCCCTGCCCGATGATTGCTGGGATGGGCTCCAGCACCCCCGCGACCCTACTGAGGATAAGCGGTGCAGCTAATGAGATGAGATGAGAAGATTAATGAAAGTCAATATGGTTTTAGAGCCTACAGTTAAGCAACAATGGCTATTATTGATGCAGTAGAAGAAATCACCCATAGCATAGAAAAAAAGAGATACGCAGTCGGGGTATTTATTGACTTAAAGCATTTGATACCAATAATCATAATATATTATCAAAAAAACTGGAAAGATATGGCATCAGAGGCGTGGCCTTACAATGGATTCAAAGTTATTTGACGGGGAGGAAGCAATATGTAAAAATGGGAGAGTTGTCATCTGAATACTTGGACATCTGTTGTGGAGTACCACAGGGTTCTATCCTGGGCCCCAAGTTATTTAATGTATATATTAACGATATTTTTAATGTTTCAAAACTATTGAAAATAGTAATATTTGCAGACGACACCAAATTAAAATCCATCCATACTTTTAAGTTACCGTATTTTCCGCACTATAAGGCGCACATAAAATCTGATTTTTTTTTTTTAAAAGCTGACTATGCGCCTTATAATCCGGAGCGCCTTATATATGGATCAATATTGAATTGCAAGGTCTCGCAACTAAGAGAAGCAGCCACCGACTCCATTGTTCGCGTAGAAGAAGGATTGCGCTGTGCATACTAGGAAATATTAAACAACGATTCTCTTTTATTTGTGCGTTTGTATAAAGACCCTGAAATGGCTCCTATTAAGAGACACGCTTACAACGCAGAGTTTAAACTCAAGGCGATCAGTCACGCAGTAAAACACGGAAATAGAGCAGCAGCAAGAGAGTTTAACATTAATGAATCGATGTTGCAGAAGTGGAAGAAGCATGAGGATGAGCTGTATACGTTTTACATTTTACAGTTATTATGTTATTGCTTTATTGTTATCGTTTTGCACTTGTTATTGTTTTTGCACATTACGAGTGTCACTATATTGCAATTGCACTAAGGTTTTTTTGCGTGTTGACTAAATGGAGGAAAAGTAAAATGTTATGCCTTGCTGTTGTTCAAAGATGTTAAAGATGGGTCACGAAAATGCTTTACCTCAGAGAAAATAATAAAACAGCTGTTTATTCATTTTGGGAGTGAATGGAGTTGTGGAAAGCTTGTTTGTTATCTATTAATAAAGTTTGACTGACCTATCTGACTGTTTTGTTGACATTCCCTTTAGCGCGGCACCATCTAACGGTTGCATAACGTAACTACATCCTCTACTGTAGCCAAGTCAAGTCAAGTCACATTTATTTATATAGCCCTTAATCACAAAAATGTCTCGAAGGACTGCACAGGATTACAATTACAAAATTGCACAATTACCTGATCTTAAACCAGCATGCACTTATAGCGCCTTATAATGCGGTGCGCCTTATGTATGGAAAAAGTTTTAAAATATATCATTCATTGAAGGTGCGCCTTATAACACGGTGCGCCTTATAGTGCGGAAAATACAGTAATTCATTCACGATTAATGCAGGTTACCAAATCATTTGTCTTTTATTAGCATATTTGGTATTGGAGTAATCCAAAAGTAATTGAAAGTAATCCAGTTAAAGTAACAATACCCAACCCTGGAAATACCAGACCGACACAAAACACTCGCGCAAAGAACGTCGGTACCTGCACAACGTTACTGTATTTAACAACTTCTCCAAGGAGCTTCTTATTTTCGGATTCATTCTGCTTCTGTTCAAGCTCTGCTGCATGCTGGGAAGCAAAACCAATTTGTTAGAAGAGATGCATAAACAATATATCATTGCATGATCACGGAGACGGTGTCAATTTGAACCTGTAACTTCTTAAATAGGTCAGCCTGGGTGTTGTTGTTCCCTTGTTTTCCCTGTTTTGCCTTCCAAAATTGTTTCTGGGCAGAGTACCTGTTCATAGGACACACCTTGAAGAGACAATCTGTAAAGAAGACCAACAAAGAAGTCAGGCATGCTGGAATTACCTCCATTGGATAGACTCTTGCTATGACAAACTTATACTCATGGTTGGGTAGGGTTACTTTAACTTGATTACCGTATTTTCCGCACTATAAGGCGCACCTAAAAGCCTTTATTTTTTTCAAAATCTGACCATGCGCCTTATAACACAGTGCGCCTTATATATGGATCAATATTAAGTCGCAAAGTCTTGCAACTAATGCAGCAGCCGCCGACTGGATTTTCCGCCAAAATAGTCCGCGGTGTATGCTGGGATTTATTTACCGGCGTTTCAATGGCTAACCAATGTGTCAATCATCATTTGAATCGATCACTATTGGCTAAAGTTATTCGGAGGTCAAGGAGCGGATCCTTTTTATCATTTACAGGCTGGCATAGGCTAAAGCGGCAAAACAAAGCCTGCAATTGGCCGAAAAAGATGAATGTGAATAGCAGGTTCACATTTGACGGTTGACGGCATAGAGAAAACAGTATTTTACTATTCTGTACTGTATTTGTAAATATTTTTCTCTCCTGGATTTACAACACTCACAGATATAAGAGGACCATGGTTGCACATTAATAATGAACACAACGACTTCGGTGAGCTACTCCGGCTATATATTTTCCCTGTATCTTGTTTCAGACTGAAAAAGCGAAAAAGAAAATAGAAACTAAGGAATGGTTGGCATTTCTTGAAGCCCAGGACTTTAACCTTCCGAATGATATTTGGAACGATGCATTTGAGTGACATCGTACGGACACCGCATCCGCACGTGTCTACGACACGTATTTGCTTCTTTGCAAGCTTTCGGAATGTTAAGAGGGTAATAAGTTGGACTGAACTATCTGACTGTTTTGTCCACGTTCCCATTGTAGCGCCTTATAATCCGGTGCGTCTTATGTATGTCAAATATAGGACCAAAAACTATTTTTTTTGGGTGCGCCCTATAACCCGGTGCGCCTTATAGTGCGGAAAATACGGTACTTTCAATTACTTTTGGATGACTCCAATACCAAATATGCTAATAAAAGACAAAAGAAACTAAATATGAATAAAATGACTACATTTTGTGCAGGCTTGGGGAGTAACGGAATACATGGAACGGCAAAAATGATGTTGGCAAGCTGTTTGGATTTATTTTAATTTTGTTTCTGTCGCATTTTATGTTAGTTTTGCCGCAGATCAAAAAGATCAAAGCCAGGAGAGAAAGCTTACCCCGTGTTGTGAGTCATCATTTTATTCATATTTAGTTTCTTTTGTCTTTTATTAGCATATTCGGTATTGGAGTCATCCAAAAGTAATTGAAAGTAATCCAGTTAAAGTAACCCTACCCAACCCTGCTTATACTTCACTTGAAGGTTGTGTTTATAGACCAAGCAGAGGGAGTTAACTCATTCAATGCCAGCTGTTTCCTTTAAATAGAGAGAACCGGTACCAGGCATTTTTTTTCCATTTTGAGTCATTTTTGAGGCCTACAGAAAATGTTGTTCTTTACCTACATAGGCATAGGACTTCAACCCTCATCTTCCATTTAAAAATTTTGTATGTTCCTTGTACCACTATTTAGCAAACAACCATTAAATATTGCTAGGTTTCATGAAAATACTCGTTTCCAAGAAAACGGTTCTTTGTGAAAGGATGCTTTTAAAGCAGAACTTTCATTTGGTGTTTTTTGCACTTGTGTTACCTCCAAGATCTAAACAATGCTTTCCATGATTACAAATCACTATTTTATTACAAGAACATTGAACTTATGCATGAATTTTGCAAGCTCATTTTAGCGTCTGATGTTCCTGGTGACCTGATCGCATGATTTCAGTCACAATGGCGATCGAGTGTCTGTCGACGTGCACGAAATGTCATGAATCTCAGCCCCGACGACGACGAAGGGACTCTGTCATCCTTTTTGTCCTTGTCCATACAGTTTATTCACTTTTCTCACAGCACTGCTTCACTACGCCTGCCCCGGGACCACCCACATCTTCTCAATCGCTGGATAGAGGAGACGAGACTAGGAACTGGTGGCTCCCTCGATGTGTGGAGCAGGGTTGGGTAGGGTTACTTTAACTTGATTACTTTCAATTACTTTTGGATTACTCCAATACCAAATATGCTAATAAAAGACAAAATAAACTAAATAGGAATAAAATTACTAAATTTTGAGCAGGCTTGAGGAGTAACGGAATATATGGAATGGCAAAAATGATGTTGGCAAACTGTTTGGATTTATTTTCATTTTGTGTTAGTTTTGCCGGAGATAAAAGAGATCAAAGCCAGGAGAGAAAGCTTACCACGTGTTGTGAGTCATCATTGTATTCATATTTAGTTTCTTTTGTCTTTTATTAGCATATTTGGTATTGGAGTCATCCAAAAGTAATTGAAAGTAATCCAGTTAAAGTAACCCTACCCAACCCTGGTGTGGCGATTTGATCAAAGCCACTCCTGCAATCTAACAGTATTTCTTTCATACTGAAATCATCTCCAGAGGCTTGATACTTATCAATGAGCTGCGTCAGACCCTTTCCAATCTTTCTTTTTTTTAAATAAAACAAACTAAAAACATTTTTACATTTTGGCACTCGGGGACAATACTTCGAAAACATATTCATACAGTGTGGCACTGAAGGAGTTAAACACCACTAACACAAATATGGCACCCCAGGGCAGTTTTTCGCACGTAACATACCTCTGAACTTTTTGGGAGGATTTGCCAAGTCTCCTTCATCGGGCTGGACTACACATCTGTCATCGACAAGACTGCAGAAAAGAGAAAAACAATGCAAACAAATGATTTTAGATTTGATGGTGATAGTGTCCTTATGAAGATGATTTTGTACACTACACACGACACAATATGCTTAAATCCACGTATTTTTGCTCTTTGCTATCAAGTGCACAACTGTTGCTCTACTTGGTCACTGAAGACTAAGTCAGGAGTGTCAAAACAAATGTTTACCGAGATCCAAATCAGTGTAATGCTTGTCCTGATGTAACTTGTGAATTAACTAAATGTAATTGGTGTGCAAAATACCACTACTTCGTGTAAAGTAACTACCCAGAGCTTTTCCGCGCACAAGAAAATCTAGCCAGCTCACAAAAATCAGGGCTCGAAATTGCTAATTAAGAAGCGACTTAAGTCAAAGTTACAGTGCATGAAGGTAAAAATACACGGGTTCCCCTGACGCTGTGTTCTAAATGCGATATTTTGAAGTCAAGTTCGAGGTAGATTTAAGTAGAGTAAAGTCAGTAGAGTTTTTTGAGAACCGGCTTCTTCGGCTCGGCTCACTAAAAGGAACCGGCTCTTTCGGGTCCTAAACGGCTCTTCAGGTTGTTTTTGCTTCTTTCATCCCTATATGACCAAATATTATGTAAAATTATGCACAAAATGACTTAAAGGAAGGCGGAATAGAACAAAAAAGAAAAAATACCAAAATGAAAAAGTAGCAAAAAGCTGAGGAAAAAAAAGAAACAAAAGGGAAAAAAAGTAAAAAGACAACAAAAAGAAAAAAGTAACAGCTAGCAAAAAATAAACACAATGAGATTTTTGTAAAGGAATAAAAAAAAACAGAAAAATGTAATTAAGTACAGTGTTGTATCGTGCAACCGACTATATAAGCCCCCAAAAATGTTAGTGTTATGCGACAACAGATACCAGGAAAAAAAAAAGAAATGGAAATCTTGTGAAAGAATTGTTGTAAAAACAGATGACGTTTGTAGGCCGTACAACCTTTGCAATAATACATTATTCAATTCATTCAAAAGTAAACCATTTTTTTGCATTGCTGGAAAATGTAACTTGATGTCAAGTTTTTGATAATGATGTAGTTGCCACACTTGGGATTATGGTTGCTCACTGTTGTTTCAAGCGTTGCTCACCGACTTTGTGTGAACGCTCAGACCCGTGGAAAATTACAGGGAACATTGGTCACAAAAATTACAATTGCATTGAAAAAAATGTCAATACACATGTTATGAATTAAATACAATGACAGCTCGACTGTACTCCTAAACGAGGAATGAAAAATTTAAGATAGAAGATGTCTTTGGAGCAAAAAAAATTGCCAGACATACAGGCATGATTAAGGGCTATATAAAAAATAAATAAATGTGACTATAGAGAAAATCTAAGTAGTGAGAACTTCCAGACATTACCACTAGAAACTGGGGCTTTAAGTCTTTCTATTGTCATCTTATTTATCTAATTATTGAATTTTTGTGTTCAACCATTATTTTAACGCGTTTTGGTGATCAGGAAGATGTGTTTTGGAGCCAATTAGGGTTAACTTGTATGCTTTTGGGAAGCCAAGAATGAATTAATTGGCTTTTACTTATTTCATAACAGCAAAATTTGCCAGAGATATGTCCAATTCTAGATAAGAGCACAATCTGGGAACAAAATAATCTCATATGTAGAGGTATAACTGTTTATCAAAACAACATCTTTTGGACATTTCTAGAATAATTAATTTCTCAATTCAATCATTGGCATCATTATGAAATATTGGCATCTGGTGGCAATCAGCCATCACTTCGGGGATATCGTAGTTGACAGGCATTGTGGGAAATGTAGTTTTTAGTCAAAGCACCCTTTTTGGCTGGACAGATTTGGCCCATGGGTCAGGAATATGACACATGTGATTTAAGTATCACATGAGTAAACTCTGCAGTTTTAATTAAAAAAACTAAACAATGTTTTTTACAATTCCAACAATTTACTCTCACACTGAACGATTGTCTCAGTAAAACCAAATCTTGTTCTGTTGGCAGATAATTTTGCTAATTTGCTAATTATTTTTTCTTATTTCAAAAAATGTTTTTTTTTTCTTCCTTAAAACAGTTTTTGTCAACAAAATCTTTCACAGGAAATTGTCCGAAAGTGCATTTTGGTTTTAGCCGTACCAGAACCTAAAAATGCTTCAGATTTGAACCTGTAACTTCAGATTCCACCCAGGGTGTTAGTGGAGAGTTTCTGCTCAATGGAAATTTTTATTTTTCATTTCGTACACGAGAAGGAACACCACCATAACTGGAGCTCTGCCAAGCTTTTGCCACGAGGACAGTTTTTTTCCAAACGTGTCCTTCTGCTTTCATGTTTGTGTTAGTCGCTAGCCGGACATTGGTTAATGTTTACATGCTAACACACAGATCTAAGTACCATTCAGCAGTTTTAATTCATAAATACCTACTCTGTGAAATTTAATGCCTTCATACTTGGAGTCAATTGGCTGGCATTAAGCCATGTGCGAGAAGAATTGTACTTAGTATTAATATTATTTAACCATGGTCAATGTTTGAGGGCAACTCGTTTACTGCATTAGACTGCACTGACTACCGCATCATCATCGTCATCATCAGTTCCATCATTCTACAGTTTTGTCCCTCTTCATTGTTCCATCCATTTAAATCTAAAATGCCCCAAAAATATAGACGGATTAGTTTGTAGCTGCTCTATTGAACATTTATATTTTAACTTAGACAAGAAAGTTTGATCACATTGCCCCGATTTTAGCTAACTTACGTTGGCTCCAGGTTACGATGTAATTTTAAGGTTCTGTTGGTAGTATACAAAATCATGCATGGACTTGGTCCCTCATATCTTTCAGATATAATATCCCCCTATGTTCCGGTCCAGAGCCTTTGCTCTGAAAATGCTGGTCTACTAGTGATCCCAAGAGCCAAGAAGAGATCCACAGGTTCGAGAGCGTTCTCTTTTCGGGCCCCGGTGCTGTGGAATGCTCTTCCCCCTGAGATTTGATCCGCAAGCTCAGTGGAAATGTTTAAATCTAAGCTTAAAACACACTTTTATTCGATAGCATATGAATAACCTATATTTTGTGTTAACAATATCTATGTATTATTTGCCCTCATGTAGGTTTTAGATCAGGGGTTGGTGTCATAATACTCTGTGGTTTGCAATAATCTGTGGTCTGTGCAGCCCTTTGAGACTCTTTGTGATTAAGGGCGTCACAAATAAACATGACTTTACTTCATTATAACCAGTCACTTTATTCAAAGAACTAAAGCATAATGAACTCTCTTGTACTATTTGCGTTATAAAATGTTTAGCAGTTTTACTGAATCTGTTGCATTTAGTTGTTTAATAGCATTTGGAAAAAAAACTCTTAAATGCCTTTTTGTGAGAATTTAATAAAATTATTTAAAATTAGCAGCTGGTAATATCACGGACTTTTTAACAGCCTGGGTTGCAGTAGCACCACTTCCTGTGGTGTGTCTTGGGCAAGTACAGCCTGGCGGCGACCATCCTTCTCCAGGCAGAACTAGTACTATACCAAATCCGTCAATTATGAGTTTATATTCTGCCTTAAAAAGCTAATCAGTTCTAAAAAAAGTTCTATTTTTTTATTGTATATATATATATATATATGTATATATAAATTTCATTTTTGGTGTAACTTATTTTGGTAATGCTGTTCGTCTTTCGGCACAAAATTACTTTATTTTAACCCCAAATTTTCATTTCGGTAAGTCCCTATTTTTAATGAAAATAAAAAAATTGCTATTTCTAACTGAACTCTTAAGTGTGGAGTGACAAGTGTAAAAAAAAATATATATATATAGTAAAACAAAAACAAAAAAAGACTATTAAAAATAGTAACCAATATGAGCAAATGATGTGCAAACAGAACCACATACTTGGACTTTAAACGTTTTAATCTTTTTATTGTAGTTATTTTCCTCTATTTCTTTATCTTTATTCCAATGCAGTTACTGCCATGTTAATTAGTCCACGAAAACAATGATAAATTAAATGTGATTGAACGGAAAATAAGATAACATAATATACATATTTGTGTGTTGGATGAATTCAGATAGTTGTTATCCAAATCAAGCAGCAAAATGCACCTATTTTTCAGTCTCTCAGCCAACATTTCAGCAATTTATGAAATGAATATTCCTTCAAAGGATTAATACAATTTGTCTCAATGCACATTCAATGGGCCATTATCCTGTACGGCATTGTTTATGATGTAGCACCTCCTGTCAAAAGTGTCATTATGGACAGAAAATTTTACATTTTTAACAATAACAGAACTGAAATTCAGAGGGAAAAGGTGAGTCCTTACTCGTTACCGGTTCCCTGAGAAACTGTGATTTCATTTCTAGTCGAGTGGCAACTGTCAGGTCAGCATACATAACAAAAACAAATGTATATACTGTATATGCAGTACATATACATGCGCACGAACAGTCATTAAAAAAACTCACCGTTTATCTTTGGGGAAAAAATTAAAAATCATTGCACTTTATACGTCAGTTAGGGGAGGGCTATTTGATCCTACATTTTTATCAAAAGTGGCAAAATTAGATGCAACAGTGGCAACAATGCCAAATTGAAGAATAGCCTCTGCTAACTGAAGTCACTTATCGAATCAACACACTTGACTGTGATGGTCATTAAATTTCGAAACTGAGTACAGGGGTTTTCCCAGTTCAATTGCAATTTGCCACAATAGTATATGAGAGGTTGTTTGAGAATTATATCATACTTGCTCATAGATTTAACATCATGCTCTCACACACTCTTATAAAGACTCAGTCATACCCATGGACAAACAATACTATACTCTCTAACACACACTACTATGCAGTCACAGTCATACTGCAATACTCTCAAACACATACAACCATAGTCTCTCTCACACACCACTATACTCTTGCGCACAGTACTATACTGTCTCACACAAACTAGTGATTGGCTTACCCACAGAACAGTGTGCATAGCCATGGTTACCAAAAGTACCCAAAGTAAAACAACACAGAATTGAGGTGATCATTACACTAAGTGTGAAAAAACCTTTAGTAAAAGACATTTTAATGGTGTGTGAGAAAGCATAGTAGTGTTTGCAATGGAGTAGAACCATGTGTGTGTTAGAGTCTATATTAGTGTGTGGGAGTACAGTGGTGTGTGTAAAAGTCTATCGGTGTGTGTTGGTGTACAGTAGTATAAGTGTGAAAGCATAGTACTGTGTGTATGAGACTAATAGTAAAGTAGTATGAATGAGAAAGTATTGTTTTTGCATCGCTAGGACTGTATGAGAGTATAGTTGTGCATGTGTGAGAGGAATGAAATGAAATGATCTGAATTTATATAGCGCTTTTCAAGTCAATGACTTCCCAAAGCGCTTTACAATGTGCTCCACATTTCCCAATAGCGGCCTTGCAGCCATGTAAGGCGCTAACCTGCTTATTTGGGGTATTAAGGGTTCAGTGTATTACCCAAGGACACTTGGACATGTAACACGGACGAGCCGGGATTGATCCCAAGACGAGCGCTCTACCTTCTGAGCTACTGCCGCCCCTTAGGGTTAACCACTAAAACGCCTGCCTTGTGTAAGGGCAATGTGTGATATACATATATAAATTATAGGCTAATTTTGAAAGAGTTGATCATATATTTTGATCATATCATTTTCAAGACACCTATCATAGCAATGATTTCTCAAGCCAGTTAAAAATCACATTTCTTAAAAATCATAATGACCTATCACCAGTGAGCTATTTTCAGATCCGGTCCACGAGATCAATAAAAGTATGATGTCTAATGTGATAGCAAGTATGATTTACTTCTCAAATGGCCTCTCATAATATTCTGTTACAGTTCATATTTCTTTGCACTTGAGCACCAGCTAAGTTATTTTTCCTAGAAAGTTTAAATTATCAGTAGGACAAAACATACAACATCAAAACCCAACAGATGGAAACGATCAAGAACGGGTAAACAGCAAAGTACCAAACTGTCGGAAATAAGTAACTGAAAGCCACAGTGAGAAGATGAAGTGTAGGAGGAGCTTAGATGATCACACTCTGTGTGTCCGGTTTGCCCCTTAACTGGGTTAACCATGAACCACTGATAAAGCAACCGGGCTGGACACACTCGGGCTAAATATAGCCCGTGCTGCGAGACTATTAAAGACATAGACAGCAAGGGTAGCAAATAATATTCACATTGGTGCAAAGAAAGAAAAGCACATTGTTACATTGAATTACTTACTGCTGCATGCAACAATGGCATAAATAGTATATTATGCAAAAAATAAAAAGGAAATACTGAAGCAAAATACATTTGATTTAATTCATTTCACCAAAATGTTCTGGAAGCGCATGCAAGAATATCAGATATGACATCAAACTATGCAGCACCTCAAATCGAAACTTTGGTCTTGATGTATATTTACAAGAACAAAACAACAAGGTACTATTAAGAGGAACCAAACAAGTTATTTGGAATTGGCAGACTCACATTCATCGATCTATCTATGTACCGAAGTCATATCTCCATAGTGTGAGGTGGCTAGAGTCAAGTACACACTCACAATCACCAAACATTCTTTCCACTTCGCTCTTCCGAAACCTGACACAACAAGGGGTACCGTAAATTCCGGACTATAAGCCGCTAAATTTTTCCCCAAACGGTCAACCCTGCGGCTTATTCAGTGATGCTGCCAATTTATGTAATTTTTTCGGCCAGCGGTGCTCGAGTACAAAAGGTAAGATTTAGACCGGTGGAATATATGCGCCGAAGAAGACTGCAACTTCTTGGCTTGTGCACAAATTAGATTAGCGTTAACATACCCTCATCATGCAAAATGCAAAAAGAAAGGCACATCAAAAAAATCCAACGGGTTCCGAAAAGCCGGTCTGCGTGACGGAGAGGAGGGCACAGAATCAGGAGTGGATTAGAGTTCAAGCGACAGTGACAGTGCGAGTCCGGCTGTGGGAGCATGGGACGACGTCTATATGACAAGGTTTGTTTCCGACACTGAGGAAGACGACTTTGATGGCTTCAGTTCTAAGGAGGAAGATGAGGACGGTTTACCGTGATTTTTAAAGTACAGTATATTTTTTTTAACAGACCCGTTTATTGTTTTGCGAGCGTGTTGCTACCTGTCACAGTCACGGCTTGGGATGAAAGTTATATTATTATTATTAAAACTTTGAAAACTCTCTCAGTGTACCATCTTTCTTTGTAAATATGTGTAACCATGTATAATATGTATTTGCAAATGTATATTTTTGTAATGTATTTATTTTAGAGACTTATTCAGATATGTTTTGCACGGGCGAATCCAAAAGAAGGGGCTAAACAAACGGGGGCTGACGGGAAGTGTAGTAAAGGTGAGACGCGTTTGTGGACGCGGCGGACAATAGTGGATATATATTTTTGCCATCCTTACCTTTGGAAATATACACTGCTTTCCTTGGATTACTTTCAACGGGACCCGGACTCTGCAGGTCTGCATCAAACCTTAAGTACCGGTATCATTTTCCATTCATTTTGCCGGCTGTGATTTTTGGACTGTGTACTTTGATGAAGGACATTCAGTTTCAATCACGGGACTTAAAGTCGGGTTTGGGTTAATTTTGTGTTTGTTACATTTTTTCATGTTGGCACAAGCGGCTTATATACAGGTGCGGCTTGTGTAAGTACAAAATCGGTTTTCCTCTTAAAATGTGGTGGGTGCTGCTTATAATCAGGTGCGCTCTGTAGTCCGGAATTTAAGGTAAGTTGTTGTGCCATGCAACCCTTTATCAGGAGAGGCCCACCAGACAGCATACACTGGTTTACCCCCTCCGCATCATATAGTTTGGCCGCCCGCTGGCCCAAGCAGGCCATCTGGGAGCCCAGGTTAGCCAGTTCAAGCTGCGCCTAGATCAGTCAGTTTCAACTATCCTTTCACCATTCACATCTATCCCTAGCACACATCTTCCATCCATTAACAAACCTCACATACAGAGCACATTTACCCCAGCCATCCAACCATATTTAGGCCTTCCTCCCATTCTATTTCCCACCATTTCTGCACTACATACTCACATTTATAATTACACCTAAAAGGAGATTTAGAACACAGCATCAGGGGAACCCGTGTATTTTTACCTTCGTGCACTGTAACTTTGACTTAATTGGAATTTGGAACTTTGTTCGTGTCTGCTGCCATCTCATGGCTTATGCCATCATTGCAGGATCAGTTAGCTCAGTCATGATCGATATGATTTCACATACTTGCATGCGAAATCCTTGCACTCACTTGAATGAACCATTATTTTTTTTCACCGTTCTTGGGGTTTGGATTGGCGTTCGGACTCTACTTGAAGCAGGCCTTTTCTAATATATAAAAACAAAACAACAGCCTGCGAAAACAAGCATTACGTCACTTTCCAGCACTCATTCATTCCCATTTCTGAAACTTAATGTGTTCCGCCTAGAACAGTTCTGCTGAAATTAAGATAAAAACAAATGGGCGCAGTAGAAAGTTAAGCATAAAGACTCTCTGAACTCAATTGGGCATTGTCAACACATACTTGTTGGAAAAAATATTCTACAATCAACTTTTTAAGGACACCTCAGACAACCCACTCCATCAAATTGAAGATTTTGTCCTCATTTGAACAAGGTGAACTTTCTTATTTGTCATTCAGTTAAAATTAAATACCGTAAATTCCGGACTATTGAGCGCACCTGATTATAAGCCGCACCCACCACATTTTAAGAGGAAAACCGATTTTGTACTTACACAAGCCGCACCTGTATATAAGCCGCATGCGCCCACATTAAAACATCCAACGCAATCACAAAATTGGCCCAAACTCGGCTTTGAGTCCGGCGATTGTAACTGAACATAAAGTGCAAAGTCCAAAAACCACAGCCGGCAAAATGAACAGAAAATTATACCGGTAACTTAAGATTTGATGCAGACCTGCAGAGTCCGGGTCCCCGTTGAAACTAATCCAAGGAAAAAAAAAAGTCTATATTTCCAAAGGTAAGGGTGGGAAAAATATATATCCACTATTGTCCGCCGCGACAACAGGTCTCACTCACCTTTACCCCACTTCCCGTCAGCCTGCTTTTGCTCCGCCCCTCATTTTTTAATTCGCATAACATATCAGAATAAGTGTCTCAAATAAATACATTACAAAAATATACAGGTGCAAATACATATTATACATCGGTTACACATATTTACAAAGAAAGACGGTACACCGAGAGAGTTTTCAAAGCTTTAATAATAATATTATAACTTTCATTCCAATCCGTGCCTGTGAAGGGTAGCAAAACGCTACTAGGAACACGCTCGCAACACAGTGAACGGTTCGTTAAAAAAACATACCAAGCTTGTAGGAATCACAATAAACCGTCCCCATCTTCCTCCTTAAAACCGACGTCATCAAAGTCGTCTTCCCCAGTATGGGAAAGAGGCTTTGTTATATAGACGTCGTCCCACGCTCCCTTATTCAAAAACACGCTAGCATCACGCTCGCAAAGTGAAGTTTATGTGCAGAAGCTCTGTTTCCTTTTTTATCGGACTGCTCGTTTGCTTTTAGCTTGAAAGCTACGTCATGTGCCTTTCTTTTTGCAATTTGCATGATGAGGATATGTCTACGCTAATTTAATTTGTGCACAAGCTAAGAAGTTGCAGCCTTCCTCGGCGCAAATATTACACCGGTCTAAATCTTACCTTTTGTACTCGAGCGCCGCTGGCGGCTGTTAGATAAATTACATAAATTGGCCGCATCACTGAATAAGCCGCAGGGTTGAACGTTTGGGAAAAAAGTAGCGGCTTATAGTCCGTAATTTACGGTAGTATGCTAACGTTTTTTGTGATTTTGTATTAAACATCAACATTTAACATGCAGTACCTGTAGCCTAAAACTAGCAATCTGAATAATTATTATTTTTCTGCTGGTATGTCAAAATAGGCATTACACCAAAAGGTTTTTCCCATCTTGGGGTGACTACTCACGGTGCACTGAAAATGACATGTTACTGAGCGCAGCAATTATGATGTAATTTTCAGTCGACAGCCAGGGTTGGGTAGGGTTACTTTAACTGGATTACTTTCAATTACTTTTGGATGACTCCAATACCAAATATGCTAATAAAAGACAAAAGAAACTAAATATGAATAAAATGATGACTCACAACACATGGTAAGCTTTCTCCCCTGGCTTTGATCTCTGGCAAAACTAACATAAAATGCGACAGAAACAAAATGAAAATAAATCCAAACAGCTTGCCAACATCGTTTTTGCTGTTCCATGTGTTCCGTTTCTCCCCAAGCCTGCACAAAATTAAGTAATTTTATTCATATTTAGTTTCTTTTGACTTTTAATAGCATATTTGGTATTTGAGTAATCCAAAAGTAATTGAAAGTAATCCAGTTAAAGTAACCCTACCCAACCCTGTCGACAGCAAGATACAAATGGCTTGTGCCTGAAATGAATTCAAAAATAGAGCGTCTATATCAGGGGTGTCAAACTCATTTTAACTCGGGGGCCACAGGATAGAACAAACATTCGGTCGGGGGCCGGACTAGTAGATTAAAGAGAAAGAAAAAGATAGATAAAGAAATAAGAGAAAGAGGGAGCAAAAAGGAGAGAGGGCGGGACAAAGAAAGAAAAAGAGAGAGAGGGAGAGAGCGTGTGAAACAAGAGATAAAAAGTCGTGAGAGAGGGGGAAAATCAAGGGAGAGGAGTAAAGAAATCCAAAGAGACATAGAAAGACAGAAGGAGAGAAAAGAGAAAAGAAAGAGCAAAGGGTAGGAAGAGAGAAAGATAAAAGAGAGAAAAGGAAAAAAGGAAGTTAGAGCAAAAGAAGTTAAAAAGACACAGCGAGAGAAAGAGACAGAGAACAACAAAGGAAGAGAAAGAGACAGAGACAGAGAGTGGGAGGAAAGGGGTGGAATAGAGAGAGAGAGAGAGAGAAATAAATACAAGTACAGTGTCTTTGTTCGAGGCACCTGGCTTTGGCAACATCAAGTTGACATATTTCAACCTGCAACTCATTTTTCTCTTGCGCTTCTTTGAGTGTTGTCTCGCGGGCCGGATTCAATCCCTTAGCAGGCCTGACTTGGCCCGCGGGCCGCCTGTTTGACACCTGTGGTCTATATGCTTTACTCATCTTCCAAGAATGCAAATATTATTCAGAACACTGTTCCGATTAGTTGGAGGTACAACTTTTAATTATTTTGCCACACTTAAACTACAGTTTGAATGGTAAAATGTTGCTTTGGAAAAATATTTCAATATGTATTATCTGCTGGGACCCGTTTCAACCCTCCAAGTGTTCCCTGTGCTAAATTATCTTTAGGCAGGTTTTCAAAGTTTGACCAAGTCACAAATTACAGGACAATAAACAAGGTGGAAAAAAAACTGGAAGGAATCTCGACAGACCTAGGTGAACTCACACTAACCTCAGTCTTCCGGTTTTGGTTTGTTTGAAATAAAAGGTGCGTAAGGGGTGAAGAGATTGCATGTTAGCTTGCGCAAACAAAAACCCTACGCCCAGCTCAACCTTAAGTGTGCTGACAGGGGTTGGGCATTTTGCCTCAAGGTACTCTCTCAAGAACCCTTAGCGACGATCAAATACAGGAGTTGTTTTATAGCTTAGCTACATAATCACACCACGGACACCTTGATTTACTGTTCCTGTTTGCTTCCAGTTTCATTTGTCAAGCTATTTTGTGATAATCCCATTGAACACTTCAGTAGTTTAGACTTTCCCACTCTTTTTAGAAGGTCCACATTACAAATGTAATTCCAAGAACTAACGACAAAGACCTCAAACTTAAAATCGAAAAACATTGGCTTAATGGAATGGCAAGAAAATTTGGTACAACCGTCTTAAACGGTAAAACTCAGAGTTGAGAAACAGAGGGTGAGGCAAATAAATTCCACACTCAGTTGAGCGTGCTTGTTTTTCAGGATTTGGATACAAAACCAATCGCCATTTTTGGCATATATCCTCATCAATTGCACCCAAAAATATCTTCAGTTATTCAGCGACCAATTTCATATCTGACAACTTATAAGTTTTCCCAGTTTTTTTTTTATATATAGTCGTTTTGTTTCTTTTTGTCATTTCAAATTGTCTCATTTCATCTCATTAGCTACACCGCTTATCCTCAGTAGGGTCGCTGGGGTGCTGGAGCCCATCCGAGCAATCATCGGGCAGTGGGCAGGGGACACCCCGAACTGGTTGCCAGCCAATCGCAGGGCACACGGGGACAGACGACTCACTCGCTCAGTCACACCTAGAATTTGGACCGGCCAATCCACCTGAAATGCATGTCTTTGGAATGTGGGAGGAAACCGGAGTGCCCGGAGGAAACCCACGCAAGCACGGGGAGAACATACAAACTCCACACAGTATGGCCGGTAGCTGGATTTGAACCCACGCAGGAGGTTCCCACGACCTCAGAACAGTGCCGCACACGCGCTAACCACTAGGCCACCGTGCTGCCCCTTTTCAAATTGTGAACGCCATAAAACATTTTTTGTACACAAAAAAGAAACGTAGTTCTTTTGTAACTTTTTTTTGTACCGATCTTGTCTTGCCCATTTCAGCTCTAATCCAGATCGGTTTAGTTACTGGGAGCAGACGATGTCATCATGGTACAGCAGCAAACGCTATCCTCGATCAAGCTTTTTTTGGTAATAGAATAAAAAGTTTTCTTTGATTATATCGTAGTCTGTCTTTCTGTGAGTAAATAGGTTCTGTGTTGTGTTTGTAAAGGTTTATTATTGACTCATGAGAGAAGATGCAATTATTAATGAAGGTAGCAGATAGAGTAGGTTGACAGGTATACCAGTTGCTAAGATATCTGCTGTAGACATAAATGATCACGATAAGAAATATCAGGAGATGAACGATTTGTTAGCATGAGGACATAAAAAATCTCAAACAAAAATACTAATTCCTAGTTATTCGCATCATGAGTACTTTTTACTAAAATTTTTTGAGCATTTCCTTAAACGAAGTCTTGTATTTAAGAATCTTTGGATTGGGATTACCAAGCGTTTTCAAACCCAGGTATTTCTGAAATTAACACATTTACAGTAGCTGGTTTATGATATAACCAGGGTTGGGTAGGGTTACTTTAACTTGATTACTTTCAAATACTTTTGGATTACTCCAATACCAAATATGCTAATAAAAGACAAAAGAAATTTTGTTTGTCATTTTGTTTCTGTCGCATTTGATGTTAGTTTTGCCGGAGATCAAAGAGATCAAAGCCAGGAGAGGAAGCTTACCACGTGTTGTGAGTCATCATTTTATTCATGTTTAGTTTCTTTTGTCTTTTATTAGCATATTTGGTATTGGAGTAATCCAAAAGTCATTGAAAGTAATCAAGTTAAAGTAACCCTACCCAACCCTGGATATAAACATCTGAGAACATTAGTGGTGGTAGACATTTTTCATTCTTGGATGCGTTGCAATTCTGATGTGAACAAATCTGAATCGATGAAGAATCAACAAGATTTGAATTACTCTGTTGTACAGATTTTTCAGTACATTTCATTTCCATCAAAAAGTTGTTTTCGATTGCCATTGAAGCTAATGCTGAAGGGGAGGCTGACATGCCGTACTTTTGGCATACATTTTGATTCAATTTAGGACTGAAAAAGTCTGTTCGGAATAAGCCGTGGATACGGAGATTTATTTTCGTCACGTTTTTGTCGTGATACTTCTGTTAGCGCCCCCTACCTAAAAATAGTTTGTGAAACCGGTGACGTTCCCAAGGATTGCTAGCAGGCGCTGGGTCCCCATCTCGCAATCGGATTAGCTGAACTGCTACATCGAACACTGATGTTTTCCTTCAAGGCCAGCAAATTTTGTTTTGAAGGCCTCTGGACAGATTCCTGACCCTGGCAACAAGTAATAGCTGAAATGTGATTGGTAAAATACTTAAATACAAAAAGATAAATCTAGAAACGGCACAAACAGGAGGAAGCAGGTGAAAGGAAGCAAACAGACATCCATCCATCCGTTATCTGCACCGCTTATCCTCAGTAGGGTCGCGGGGGTGCTGGAGCCCATCCCAGCTATCTTCGGGCAGTGGGCAGGGGGAGTTATTTCATAAGTATTAATAGATCAAATCTAATTAACATTACGTGAATCGGAAATTTCTTATGGCAGCAGAGAAGGGTTTGCAGGCTACCACTGACCAATCCCGGCTCTGCTTCAGACAACACGTGAACCGTGATTCGTTGTTAACTGAGCTTGCACAACAATTATCCCAGGAGCCCTTGCCACCAACTCTCAGAATAGTGGCTTCCAAGGAAAGATAAAACTAGTGGATTTTGCTAAGTTTATTCTATTAACACAATATAAATATAATATAAAATATAATTCCATGTGTAGAATATATTTGCTCTCACTTCTTGCAGCATCAAACTTCAAAAACATCTAGGGAAAAAAATAACCTACAATGAAAACTTTTGTGAAAGTAAGATATCTACATTTTGTGCAGGCTTGGGGAGTAACGCAATACATGGAACGGCAAAAATGATTTTGGCAAGCTGTTTGGATTTATTTTCATTTTGTTTCTGTCGCATTTGATGTTAGTTTTGCCGGAGATCAAAGAGATCAAAGCCAGGAGAGAAAGCTTACCACGTGTTGTGAGTCATCATTTTATTCATATTTAGTTTCTTTTGTCTTTTATTAGCATATTTGGTATTGGAGTAATCCAAAAGTCATTGAAAGTAATCAAGTTAAAGTAACCCTACCCAGCCCTGGCGTGCAACCACCTTTTAAGAGAATTTATTTAACCAAACCAGAGGTGTTGGGACATTTTTCCTTCAAGAACAACATAATGAGAACTTGTGGATACAATGAAAAATTTGATTTCATATGCTGTAAATTTACTATTCATGATTTCATTGCCAAAACACGAATCTTCACTGGGGTTGCTGGGATGTCGGAGCCCAACCATTTGACTACAGGCGCTGGGCATGGGACACACTGGACTGGTCGCCAGCCAATTGCAGCGCAGGAACACCGACAGACAACCAGGCAATCAACCTGCCATGCTGGATTTTTGAATGTGAGAGTAAACCAGGGAGCCCGGAGAAAACCCACTCAGGCACAAGGAAATGACCACACAGAAAGGCCGGTGGTTGAGGCTCACTTTAGTGTTGCACAAACAACTAAATCCAGTCACTTGTTAACTACACACAGTTAATTTGCATGTTTAGATACTTTTTTAAAACATTGTTCAGTATATAAAGTATATTGTTTGTACATGATTCAAATTGAATCTTTTCTTCCGGCGCCGTCACGAATGGCAGCCACTCCAGCAGCTCCCGTGTTATTTTCGATTGTTCTCTATTGTTCTCAGCTCAGGGATGCTGCTGGAAATGTGAATTTCCCTTCGGGGATGAACAAAGTATCTATCTATCTATCTATCTATCTATATTTCAAGAGCAAGTGCCAATATGAATAAATACTCTGCGCCGCTAAAATATGGCCAGAGGGGAACAAATGGCTCCCAAACCCCTGGTAACGTCCCTGGTTCCATCTTTGGATAAATGTGCTTTGGCAGTCACATGCAGTAAGGGGAGGCAGGTGAGGCACAGGATGATTTAGATTTATGGCACATGAAGGATTTTTTATTTTATTTTATTGACTCTAAAGGATTTAATATAATACAAATTAAATTTTGCTGAATGCAGTGGGGATTTTTCACAGGGATTCAGGGCTTGGGATCAGTGTGGCTTGGGCAAGAATTATGTTTACATAAAGACGAGAATGAGGACAAGGGGTGACGCGAGAAAAGGAGACGAGGTTTCTGATAAGCTTTCATGTTGTAAGCCCTCTAGAAGTGGCGGCGACTTCCGGCGAGGAGGAGGTGACGTTGGCACCTGGCCCGCCCCATGGGAGGAGTCAGCACGCCCCATGGGGGTGGCCGATGCCCCGACATATCAAAAGGACGGAACACGGAAGATGAAAAGAGACAAGACAGACAAACAAAATCGGAGAACGAGAGATGAGAGGCTCGACAAGACTAATTCGGTAATATTTTGGCAAAATTCAATGGAATTCACTTAATAAATTAAGAAAATAAATCTTCCCCCGTGAAGAAAAGCCTGTCTCTTGTAAATATGTTTCCCTAAATTAAGAAAAGAGCATGCATTTGTTAAGTTTGTGTTTGGTTAATGGAGTCGGATAACTAATTCGAACAATTTGGTAAACGCTAAATTCGTAATATAGTTTAATTCCTAACACACACCTCAACACCAAAACAATAGAATTAGTGATAGTATTAGAAAGCTAAGAGCAAGTCATTTCTCTTGTTGCATGGAATTTACTTTTCATATTGGAGGATTATGCGTCGATTGATACATACTGCTTTTTTGAATAAAAGTAACAGATAACTGTGTTTAGTGTCTGCAGATGCAATGTGAGGTAGGCAATTATTTTGTCTCATTGCAGAGGGCGATAGTGAGACCAAGGATTCTGATAAGGCGCACATTTCAGCTCAATTGAATAGATTTAGTGATAGTATTAGCAAGCTAACAGCAAATTAAGCCATCCAGTCTCTTTTCTTATATTGCATGGATTTTTTAGATAGATAGATAGATAGATAGATAGATAGATAGATAGATAGATAGATAGATAGATAGATAGATAGATAGATAGATAGATAGATAGATAGATAGATAGATAGATAGATAGATAGATAGATAGATAGATAGATAGATAGATAGATAGATAGATAGATAGATAGATAGATAGATAGATAGATAGATAGATAGATAGATAGATAGATAGATAGATAGATAGATAGATAGATAGATAGATAGATAGATAGATAGATAGATAGATAGATAGATAGATAGATAGATAGATAGATAGATAGATAGATAGATAGATAGATAGATAGATAGATAGATAGATAGATAGATAGATAGATAGATAGATAGATAGATAGATAGATAGATAGATAGATAGATAGATAGATAGATACTTTATTCATCCCCGCAGGGAAATTCACATTTCTAGCAGCATCCCTTCGCTGAGAATACAATAATAAAGCAAAAGGAATACAATATACAAATACCCAATGTGACGTGCTAATACCCACTGTAGCGTGTTTTATAGAGTATTTAAATAGTGCTACATAAAATACACACTGCAATAAAAGTACGGTAATATGCAATGTAGGGGGTGTGGTTTAATGTGGGCCTTTACTCCGCCGGGTGGAGTTAAAGAGCCTCATGGCATGGCATAATGAAGGATCATGCATTTATTGATGCTTTTATTTAAAAGAGGTAGCATATACACTTCATTTATAAGTTGAGGCTGGAATTTCAAATGCCCGCTTAGGGATTGAATCAGGCCCGCGAGACAACACTCAGAGAAGTGCAAGAGAAAAACAAGCTGCAGGTTGAAATATATCAACTTGATGTGGCCAAAGCCAGGTGCCTCGAACAAAGACACTGTACTTGTATTTATTTCTCTCTCTCTCTTTCTTTCTTTTCCACCCCTTTTCTCCCACTCTGTCTCTTTCACTCTCTGTGTCTTTTAACCTCTTTTGCTCTAACTTCCTTTTCTCTCTTCCTACCCTTTGCACTTTCTTCTCTCTTTTCTCTCCTTCTGTCTTTCTAATTCTTTTTGGATTTCTTTCTTCCTCTCCCTTTCCTTTCTCTCTCTCTTTTATGACTTTTTATCTTTTGTTTCTCACGCTCTCTCCCTCTCTCTCTCTTTTTCTTTCTTTGTCCCACCCTGTCTCATTTTCCCTCCCTCTGTCTCTTATTTCTTTATCTCTTCTTCTTTTGCTTTAATCTACTAGTCCGGCCCCTGACAGAATGTTTGTTCAATCGTGTGCCCCCCCCCCCCGAGTTAAAATGAGTTTGACACCCCTGATGTAGACTGTAATACGTAAAAAAAAAACTCTTCACAACTGCTGCTTATGCAGGGTTGGGTAGGGTTACTTTAACTGGATTACTTTCAATTGCTTTTGGATTACTCCAATACCAAATATTCTAATAAAGGACAAAATAAACTAAATATGAATAAAATGATGACTCACAACACACGGTAAGCTTTCTCTCCTGGCTTTGATCTCTTTGATCTCCGGCAAAACTAACATAAAATGTGACAGAAACAAAATGAAAATAAATCCAAACAGCTTGCCAACATTATTTTTGCCGTTCCATGTATTCCGTTACTCCCCAAGCCTGCACAAAATTGAGTCATTTTATTCATATTTAGTTTCTTTTGTCTTTTAATAGCATATTTGGTATTGGAGTAATCCAAAAGTAATCCAGTTAAAGTAACCCTACCCAACCCTGTACTTATGCATGCATAGTTGGAGCCCAGTGGGGAGTTTTCTCGCATGCAAACAGCATGGCAACAGTAAACGCCACTTCCTCTTAAATGGGACTTAGCCAAGAGGGAAAAAAAAGTTGATCGGAGTAGTTTGCACTTCTTCCTGCTTTGCATACACAACAGTTACATATGCTTGGAGCGAGAAGCGGCTGCGGTGGGACATATACATCAGCAGCACGTCGTTGTGATTTAAGCACACGCTTGCAACAAATCGTCCAAATAAATGTGTTTTGGAACGAGACGAAGATCGGCAATGGAGGTGCTACGTACCCCAAAGTGCTGATGAAGCCGTTGACGGAGCCTTCTGCGTACAGAGACACGATGTCTCCGATGTGAAGGAAGCTGGATCTGTGTTCTGACATTTTGGAAAACCTGCTTTTAAACGTGTCCCTTTTGCCCCATTGCCCTCCACCAGTCTTTGCTTAAAGTTGCTAATCTGTTCGTCGCAGCGCTTTAAGCGTTCGTTTTCATGTTCGATTTCTGCAGATGAAGCCAAGGACGTACTTCCTGGAGAAATGGTGACTTCTCTTCTGTCAGGCTTTTTGAACTTCTTCCTGAATGTCAGAGATCTGCTTTTCACATCCACCTCGAGGGGCGGAGACTCTTGCTGTCAGGCCTCTGAGTAAATTCCGTTCAGTCCTTCTCAGGGTTGGGTAGGGTTACTTTAACTGGATTACTTTTGGATGACTCCAGTACTAAATATGCTAATAAAAGACAAAAGAAACTAAATATGAATAAAATGATGACTCACAACACTTGGTAAGCTTTCTCTCCTGACTTTGATCTCTGCCGTTCCATGTATTCCGTTACTCCTCAAACCTGCACAAAATTGAGTAATTTAGTTTCTTTTGTCTTTTTGTTAGCATAATTGGTAGTGGAGTAATCCAGAAGTAATTGAAAGTAATGAAGTTAAAGTAACCCTACCCAACCCTGGTCCTTCTTAACGACAGGCTTTCACAACAATACGTTTGCTTTCGTTCCACTCCCTTGCGCTGATCATGGGCGTAACCGGCCTGTTTTCGAGGGTGCTCAAGCACCCCCTGATTTAACCCAAGCACCCCCCAAATAATGGCATTTCAAAACGCTAATATATAATGAAAAATACTAGCTAAAATGTAACAACAAAAATGTAAAGACAAAAAACAAAGCAACGCAGTAAATACTCCACTGCCTTGAAATGGTTCAGTCTATTTTGATTCTTAGCACCACTTCAAACCTGTCAACCTGTACGTTTTTGACACACAAAGTACGTTTATTATGCATTTTAAGACGTGTACGACGTTCAAGGAAATCTGTACAGAACGCAAATTTGTCAATGATGGGTACCATCCGGTATACACCGAATATCACGAAACGGCAAATCAATCAAGTCAAAAGAGTTCGCCGCGGTAGCCTCTATCTCGGTATTGGTTTTTTTTTCGTTGCAAACGAAGCGAGCAGTTTGATGCTACTGTGCGCATGCATCTGCCGCCTCGGATTTCATGTGGTAGTTATGTAGCGAAAGGAAGTCCCGAGTAGATATCGGACAGATGGGGTCGATACCAGACTGGATGGACAGACGGGACTGATAATGAAACAGGATATCGAAATCAAACCTGTCAACCTGTACGTTTTTGCCGTACAAAGTACGTTTATTATGCATTTTAAGACGTGTACGACGTACGAGAAAATCTGTACGGAAAAACGCAAATTTGTCAATGATGGGTAGCATCCGGTATACACCGACTATGACGAAACGGCAAGTCAAACGAGTTCGCCGAGGTAGCCTCTATCTCGGTATCGTTTTTTTTTTTTTTCCGTTGCAAACGAAGCGAGCGGTTTGATGCTACTGTACGCATGCATCTGCCGCCTCGGATTTCATGTGGTAGTTGTGTAGTTAAAGGAAGTCTGTCTCTTTTTAGAGAACCGGCTTCTTCGGCTCAACTCATTAAACGGCTCACTTGCTTTGATGCATTATATTATGAATTATGATTGTTGTATAAAGAAGTTAAGAAAAAAAGGAAGTATAAAAGGAGAAAATGAAAAAAGACCGGTTTGTAGTTATCCCTTTAATCAGTATATTACCAACAATAATTTAATGCAGGAAATAAATTAATAATTTGAATTAAAAAATGTATTGTTCTCCTTAATCATATTTGGGGGCACACCATATATTTTTTAGACAAAATTCAACAAAACCTCTAAAACCGCTTTTCAGACAAAAGCTTATTTTTCAACACATTTTATTTCACTGGATGACGTTTGATGATTTGATCAAATCTATAAAATAATAATAATGCCAGAGCCTGGGTCCCATATAAATACAGCACTTAAACTTTGTCTCCCTCCCGCAGGTGTTAAGGCTCATTGTGACTCTCATTTTTTCATAAATAATGGTTTCATTTACAACCAAGGTGCGAGCAAAGTTTTTTGTAAAAATGTCAAACGACGATCCCGACGTATTTACCTTTGGCGCAGACGGTGCAGTGCAAGAGACAGGAGCGAGTGCTTGCGCTCTGTGCATAGCTCCGCCCATCCCTCCCACTCACCCATCCCTCCCACTCATCTAGGTGCTCTGCTGGTATTTTGTCGAATTTACAGTTTGTTCTGTAGATTTTTATCATAACATGTCTCAATCTGTGTATTATCTGTTATTGCAACATCCATTGCAGCCAGGTCATCCTGAAAGGGGGATTACCACATGTGCAGTCTCTTCTCAAGGTTTCTTCATTTTCCTCATGTTGAGGTTTTTGAGTTTTTCCTTGCCCTCATGTTGGTTTCAGATCAGGGGATGGTGTAATAATAGTCTGTAATAATAGTCTGTGCAATAACCTGTGCAGCCCTTTGAGACTCTTTGTGATTAGGGACTATACAAATAAAAATGACTTGACTTGATTTTTTTTTTATGCGTGACAACTTGACTGAAAACTGTAGTTAAAATACGCCCTATACACTAGATTTTTTTTAACTGTAGGTTTGGCGCCATTGAACAAATTAACAAAGTGGACTATTTGGATTCTACTTCAGTCACATGCTTCCTAAAATCGTTGATTTTGTCAAGGTCAGTTTACAGTTGTGCAATACATATCTGACTATTAAATAATATATAACTCTTTTTTCCAAGAGTTAAGCTCCCACTGAAGCTCAGTTTCACACCTCGATACGGAGAAACGCTAAAACAGAGCAACATGTCAATTGCTTAACTCAGGTTGAAACTGCAATGTTTTACACTGTGCAATTTGTCGTACCTCTGTTCTTTTGGAGTTGAATGTCATTAATTTTGCTTTAAATGGACCACGACCAGGGCAGCACGGCGGCGCAGTGGTTAGCGCGTGTGCGGCACAGTTCTGAGGTCATGGGTTCAAATCCAGCTACCAACCTTCCTGTGCGGAGTTTGCATTTCTCCCCGTGCTTGCGTGGGTTTCCACCGGGCACTCCGGTTTCTTCCCACATTCCAAAAACATGCATGTCAGGTTGATTGGCCAAATTGTCCCTAGGTGTGAATGAGGGAGCGAATTGTCTGTCCCTGTGTGCCCTGTGACTGTCTGGCAACCAGTTCAGGGTGTTCCTTTCCCACTGCCCGAAGATGGCTGGGATGGGCTCCAGCACCCCCGCGACCCTACTGAGGATAAGTGGTGCAGATAATGGATGGATGGATGGACCCTGATCGTTTCCACTCATGTTCTATTGCTTTATTAATTCATACAAAGCTGCAAATTACAAAGATAACAAACAATAACAATTTGTATCAAATACTTAATCAAGGAAATTGAAAATAAACAAATAGTGTAGTCACCGAGGACCAACTCTTTGAAGAACAGCTGTTAGAAGATAAAATACAAATTACAATCCATCCATTTATTTTCTGCACCGCTTATCCTCAGTAGGGTCGCGGGGATGCTGGAGCCCATCCCAGCCATCTTCGATACACCCTGAACTGGTTGCCAGCCAGTCGCGGGGTAAACAGAGACAGACAATTCACTTTCTCATTTACACCAAGGAACAATTTGGTCATGCCAACAAAGCCGACATGCATGTTTTTGGAATGTGGGAGGAACTAGAGTGCATGGAGGAAACCCACGCAAGCACGGGGAGAACATGTAAACTCCGCACAGGAAGGCTGGTAGCTGGATTTGATGCAATGACCTCATAACTGTTCCGCAGACGCGCTAAGCCCTCAGCTGCCGTGCCAGATTTGTCAAAATAGTCCAAATCATCGAAAATAATATTCACAGTTGTATGTTCAATACATGTTCACATCTCATGTGGCAGTTGAATCAGTAGTGTCACGGTTGCCATGGCGCCCAATTGGCCCTGTCTGTGTGGCGCACGCTGCGGCTCATTAACAGATTGGCTTTCCGTCTATCTAAGTTTAGTGCTCTCATTCTTCCTTTGTCAATCCATCAACGAACCTCTGCCCTGCAAGACGTGGGTTTTGACTTGGTTCTGTATCCTGTTGGTATTCCCTGTCCGGTATTGTTCCCGCTTATTTTTGTCCTGTTTAATATCAGTTTCCAGTTTCGTTCCAATCTATTTTTGTCTTGTTTATTATTCTCTCCAGTTTTCGTTCCCGTCTAGTTTGTCCTGTTTACTTTCGATATCCTGTTTCATTATCAATCCCGTCTGTCCGTCCTGTCCGGTATCGACCCCACCTGTCCGATATCTACTCGGGCAAATGGTATCGATCTCGTCGGCCTCTGGCTTCCTATCATTTGCAAAAACAAACAGACTCAGAGACAGTTTCTTCCCCACAGCCATTACCACCCTAAACAGACATCGCACAAAAAACTGAAAACTCTTGCAAAAAACTACCTCACACGAATGTAAAATGGTACTCACGTACATGCTGACTGCACTATGTTTGTTCACTGCTCAAAACAGACACCGCACAAAAAAACTGAAAACTCGTGCCAACACTACCTCATACAATATAATGGTACTCATGTTTATGTTCTTGCACATGTCGATTGCACTACGTTTACTGCTCACCTTGCACAATGTCTGACCATTTCTTTTTTCTGCACTATGTGTCACGAGGCGTGGTGGGGTCGAAGGAGTGATCGGACCAGAACGGAGGCAGGAGGCAGGAAGGGAGAACTCAATTGTGTGACGATCCATAAGTTTTATTTAACAAAATAAAAGTTGTCCAAAAGTCAGGGACAAGACAAACAAAAACATTCTTACAATCAGAACAGAATGGTACAGAGTTCCTCCGGCACGAACTCAACAGGACAGGGCTTAACAGACGGAAAATGTTTAAACCTAAAACAGGACAAGGCATAACAGACCTGGGATTGTGTAATGAGCCAGCGCCCGCCAAACCTAAAATCCAGCCTTAAATAGCAGACCAGCAATCAGCTGATCTGCTGCAGCTGAGTTCGGGGGCGCGGCAGACTGGTAGCCATGGCGACCGTGACACTATGATGACTATGTTTGCACCAATGCATATGCTGACTATTTTTTTTGCACTATGATGACTTTTGCACATAATGCAATATTGCACAACCCTTACGATACCAACGATATTACGATAACACTGTATGTAACATCCTACATGCCGACATTTCTTGTGTAAATACCATGTAAATTATAACTATAGCCTTATCCCCCTTGTTTTATAACCTTATCTTCTCTGTTCCTTTATCTTCTTGGCTCATACCTCACTGTGAATGTGTAAAACTGGAGTGTCATGCCCAATTTCGTTGTCACAATATGTTAACCCATTTTGTAACAATGACAATAAAGGTATATTCTATTCTATTCTATTCTATTTCACGCCAGACTGCTGCCTCACGTGCTTGACTCCCCATTTCCCGTAAAACAAAAGGCTTGTGTGAGAACGTCACGCGTTTGGGTCCTGATCCATTTCTGGTTCATGACAAGTAGGCCTTCAAGGTTAGCAAGGCCAGCGCAGATGATCAAAATCCTATCCAACCTCCGTGGCATGGTCACAGAAATGGTTCGAGACAAAATCCTCAACGAACAACTCCGCTCCGTGGCTGGTCAGTTGTCAAAACATTCCTAACCAATAGCCTATGACAGAAAAAGGATGAGTACTTGTTAAAAGTTCTTCTGACAGCATCAAACAAAGCAATGTCAAGACTATGGTATACACAAGAACTCCCCACTGTGGAGCAGTGGGTGTGCACCATGGAAGAATTATTTGCAATGATGAAGGCGTCATTTTGAATAAGAATACCCAATTCAAGGACAGATAACGTAAAAAATAAAGGACATTTGTTTGATGTGTGTTCAGAAAAAGAAAATATCACAATAATAATAATAATTTCCTTTGTATTGTCATTCTTTGTAACAATGTACACAGAATGAAATGTCGATACACCTGACCCGTTGTAGCGAGCCAATGCAGCCGCAGCCAACAGAGGGCGCCGCCATTTTACCAATTAGGTATGAGTCGGCCGAGGCGCAAACCAGCGACCTCCCAGTCTCAAAGCGAGGACACTACCATCTAGGCTACTGAGCTGGAAGCAAGTTGGGAAAATGGAAAAAGCCAACAGACCAAAACGCTTGTTTTATTAAATTTGGGATTTTCTACGATTTCATATTCTTTTTCTCCAGGATTCATTTTTTCCTTAGCTTTTCAAATTTAGATTATAAAATACACCCACCTCATGTACAAGTCATCCCTTATTTACTTCGTTTGGTTAGTTGAGCTATATCGCCCTCTAGTGTTTTTTTTCATATTGTACACAACAGGCTTAGCTGCGGAAATTGTTTAAAATAAAAACAATTGACTGCTTTTATGAGCTTGTGACAAATGATTAGTTGTTTTAAGGACTGTCTTCTACCCTTGCTTTACTGCAGCAGTATAATAAATTTTATTTCAAATTAAGTCAAGTCAAGTCATTTTTATTTGTATAGCCCTTAATCACAAAGAGTCTCAAAGGGCTGCACAGGTTATTGCACAGACTATTATTTCAGACAATTATTACACCATCCTCTGATCTGAAACCGACATGAGGGCAAGGAAAAACTCAAAATCTCTAAAACCTCAACATGAGGAAAATGAAGAAACCTTGAGAAGGGACCGCACATGTGGTAATCCCCCTTCCAGGATGACCAGGCTGCAATGGATCTTGCAATTACAAATAGTACAGAGATATTGTCAACAAAGATATAGGTTATTCATATGCTATAGAGTAGAAGTGTGTGAAGATCTAAACATTTTCACTGAGGTTGCGGATCTCAGGGGGAAGAGCATTCCACAGCACTGGTGCCCGGATGGAGAACGCTCTCGAACCTGCGGAACACTTCTTGGCACCTGGGATCACCAGTAGACCAGCGCTTTCAGAACGAAGGCTTCGGACCGGAACACAGGGGGAAGTCAAATCTGAAACATATGAGGGAGCAAGTCCATGTATGATTTTGTTTAATACCAAGAGAACCTTGAAATCACAGGGAGCCAATGTAGGTTAGCTAAAATCGGTGTAATGTGATCGGACTTTGTTGTCCTAGTTAACAGCCTCGCTGCTGCATTTTGTGCCAGCTGAAGACTCTTGATTTTGGACTTCGGGAGACCGGAGAGTAGTGCATTACAGTAATCGAGACGGGAGGTAATAAACACGTGAATTATAATCTCCACATCCGACTGAGACAGCATAGGAAGAATTTTAGTAATGTTGTGAAGATGGAAGAAAGCGGTTCTAGTAATTTTCTTCACGTGTCAAATATGACACCTACATTTTTGACGGAGTCACTCTGGGTGATATTACATCTGTCAATATTCATAGCAGTTTTTGAGAACACGTTACGGCATTTAGATGGACCAATAACTAACATTTCGGTCTTTTCAGATTAATGCGTAAGAAGTTGAGTGACATCCATTACTTTATCTCAGTGAGGCAGGCCTCTAATTTTTGTTTAAATCTAGGCTTCAAACTCACTTATATCATATAACGTATAAATGACCTACGTTTCATGTTGACAATGTCTGTGTATTGAAACCTCCATTGCAGCCTGGTCATCTGTAAAGTAAGCTACTTTGAGTTATTGTGTATTTCTCAGACTCCTATGTTACAAATTAACTTGCTATGAAATTAACCTGTTTTTCTATTTTAATACACAAGTAATCATTCACACACACATATAGTCTCATTCAAAGATCCACGCATTTCAGTGTTTTTCCATTGTATGTAATGTAATGGCTGACTTTTCCATAAATACGCGCTACTGAACAGGAAGTGGTCAGAAAGATCCGGACAGCCAGAGGTACCACGTTGTACTCGCTGACGGGTCATCCTCCTACTGGAGTAGTCCCTCCAAACTTTATTTCCTGCGTTTGCCTGTTTTCTTTGGTCAGCCGAAGGGGACTGTCAGGAGAACCGGAACAGAACGGAGGTAGGAGACAGGGAGGGAGAACTCATTTGCGTTAGCGATCCGTACTTTTATTAAGCAAAATAAAAGTCGTCCAACACTCATGGGACAAAACGAAACAAGGCTTACAGACAATCAGAAACTTAGACTAGGAATACTAACAAAACAGGCTTTCTTCAAACACAGGTTTCTTCAAACAAAACAGGACAGAGCAAAACAGAACAGAAAATGTAATGAACCAGCACCCGCAATACCCACAACCCACCCTTAAGTAGCACACACGCAAATTAGCTGATCTACTACAGCCGGTGCCCAGGGGGCGGGGCCAGCCGGTCGCCACGGCGACCATGCTGCACACGACAGGGACGAGTCTAATATTTTACTTTTGGACTCGACATCATCCCGGAAGAGGAATTACCTCATGTGCGACCCCTACTCAATCTCTCTTCAATTTCCTCATGCTGAGGTTTTGAGTTTTTCCTTGCCCTTATATAGTTTTTAGATCAGGAGATGGTGTAATAATAGTCTGTAATAGTCTGTGGTCCGTGCAGCCCTTTGTGACTTCTTGTGATTAAGGGGTGAAGAAGGATTTTGGATTCTGATCTTCGCGTTTTTGTTGAATTTCGGGTGAGCAAAATGTTGTTAAATTAAGAGGCTGCAGATGCACTGCTTTTGGAGACAACCACAAAACAAGTCTTCAATCGTACAATCTTAGAAATAGTCTCTCTATGACATTTTAAAGCAAGATTTGTATACCTTTTTTGAGGCATTGTATAGGTCAACAGGAAACCGCAGCTTGAGTTTTCTGGTTGGCACTTTTTGCACAGTTTTGTGTTATCAGCCAATTCTCAAAGTTTCGGTTATTCTGTTTTAACAGCCTCTTTCAAAAATTCCCGCAACCCCTCTTCGCACCTTGTTCTCGTGGTTTCTTTACATCAGACTGAACCCCGCTCTTTCACCGAAGACGTATTCCCACCTCCGTCCTGTGGTTTCTTGACATCAGACTGAACTTTGTTTTTTCGAGTGAAGTTCCTGACATTACTGTAGTTTGGACTTTTAGTCTTCATTGAAAATATCCATTTATAATAAAAGCCCATATACTTCATGTAGGCGGCACGGCAGCTGAGTGGTTCTGAGGTCATGGGTTCAAATCCAGCTACCAGCCTTCCTGTGCGTGGTTTGCATGTTCTACCCGTGCTTGCGTGGGTTTCCTCCGGGCACTCCGGTTTCCTCCCACATTCTAAAAACATGCAAGTCAGGTTGGCTAGTCCAAATCGTCCCTAAGTGTGAATGATCAAGTGAGGTGTCTGTCTCTGTGTGCCCTGAGACTGTCTGGCAACCAGTTCAGTGTGTCCCCTGCCCTCTGCTCGAAAATAGCTGCGATGGGCTCCAGCACCCCAGCGACCCTACTGAGGATATGCTGTGCAGATAATGGATTAATGGATACTTCAGGCAGCACGGCGACGCGGTGGTTAGCGCGTGAGCGGCACAGTTCTGAGGTCATGAGTTCAAATCCAGCTACCAACCTTCCTGTGCGGAGTTTGCATGTTCCCCCCGTGCTTGCGTAGGTTTCCTCTGGGCACTCCGGTTTCCTCCCACATTCTAAAAACATGCATATCAGGTTAACTGGCTGGTCAAATCGTCCCTAAGTGTGAATAATCGAGTGAGGTGTCTGTCTCTGTGTGCCCTGAGACTGGCTGGCAACCAGTTCAGGTGTCCCCTGCCCTCTGCTTGAAAATAGCTGCGATGGGCTCCAGCACCCCCGCGACCCTACTGAGGATAAGCGGTGCAGATAATGGATTAATGTTGGTTTAAGATTAGGTAATTGTGTCATTGTAATCCTGTTGTATAAAAAAATGTGACCTGACTTGATTAATGGATACTTCATGTACAATAAGTCTACGAGGGCTGTACAAATAAACATGATTTGACTAACCACGTACGCTGCATATTAACGGATCACCTACGTTTTAAATAAAAATAAAAATTTGCGCCTTAACCCAGAAAAAACTGAAATGTTGATTATTGGTCCAGCTCACTATCGTGAGTTGTTTTCAAACACTGCCCTGAACCTAGACAAATGTAATATCACCCAGTGAATCGGTCAAAAATCTAGGTGTTATATTTGATCCTAATCTGTCGTTTCAGTCACACATGAAAAATATTACTAGAATAGCTTTTTACCACCTCGGTAATATTGCGATGATTCGTTCGATGCTGTCCCAATCAGATGCAGAGGTTTTAATTCATGCGTTTATTACTTCTCGGCTTGATTACTGTAATGTATTGCTTTCTGGTCTCCCGATGTCTAGCATCAAAAGTTTGCAGCTGGTTCAGAATGCAGCAGCTAGACTTTTGACTAAGACCAAAAAGTTTGAGCATATTACTCCTGTATTGGCCAACTTGCACTGGCTCCCAGTCCACTTAAGATGTGACTTTAAGGTTCTCTTATTAACATATTAATGTTTGCATGGACTTGCACCCTCTTATCTCTCTGATTTGATTTCCCCCTATGTTCCTGCACGGAGTCTGCGCTCGAACAATGCCGGTCTACTTGTGTATCTGAGAGCCAAGAAGTCTGCAGGCTCGAGAGCGTTCTCCATCCGGGCCCCGGTGCTATGAAATGCCCTGCCTCCGGAGATAAGATCTGCAACCTCGATGGAAGTTTTTAAATCAAGGCTTAAGACACACTTCTATTCCAAAGCTTATGATTGATGCCCACCTCATATTCTGTATTGTCCTGTCTTTTTCCAACTGCCTTCCTGGTGGTGATATGAAGGAGAAGGACGATTTGAGATGAATCAGCGGACCAGCGTTTGACCTGAAGCATGTGAACGCCTGCATGGACCAGCTGGCAGAGATGGGAAGCTGCGTTGTGGCCGTCATAGACTTTCTGGACTAGTTTACAGGCTGGGGGCGTCGCTGCTGTCATGCACTTTCAACATGGTACCTAGTGTTTACTATGTTCGTGTACTGTAATGCTAATTGTAATTCACCCTGGTCATCCTGAAAGGGGGATACCACATGTGAGGTCCCTTCTCAAGGTTTCTCTTTTTCCTCACGCTGAGGTTTTGAGTTGTTCCTTGCCCGTATGTTGGTTTAAGATCAGGTAATTGTATCATTGTAATCCTGTGCAGTCCTTTGAGAGATTTTTGTGATTAAGGGCTATATAAATAAATTTGACTTAACTTGAAGCGAAAAAGAGAAAACACTTTTAAGGGAGCTAGCTCCCGCCGTTCACTTGAAAGAGTCGGCTCATAAAGCCCTTACGTTCGCGAACGACACACCACTGCCAAACTGGCAGAGTCGCACCTGGACTTACCAAAGTCTCCACGCCCTCGTGTAGTGAACGCCACGCATTTATCTATGTAACATTTTTGTTTGAAAGACGAGGACACACTGACATCTTAATTTGTTTATCTCACGTGTTTATTTTTCCCACACTCATCATCACTGGAAAGGTTTTTGCGGTTTTATCCCCGCGTTCAACCAACCGATAAAAGGACGCCTTCAATACCCGCTCAGTGTTTGCGTCTCTCTTCGCTGGCTTCAAAGTTCGCGTCCTGGTGTTTGAATTCCACGCAGTTAAGTAAGTATATTTGACTGAATTCCACGTAAATCAGCCTCGCGTGCCAGGGGTAGGACAAAAGACGTCGCGGGGTTTCTTTGTTGAGAGGGAATCGAACAGGTGGCTGGATTTAATGGTGAAATTATCAAACCGTATTAACAGCGGTTTACGTGACTCGAAGGTCGCCTTTTCACATCTCTTAAACTCTGTTTTTTGTGTGTAATAGAATAAATCTTGTACAATAATCTACTTTGTTGCCTTTAGCTAGCTCGCACGGTTTTCTTAAGACAAGCCTCACTCTGCTCCCGATGTCCTTTGGACGTTTGCTATGGCGCTAAATTAGATAAGAACAGATTTTAGCTGTCAAGCTCCAAATGTTGTATTTTCCCTTACAAAATACAAAATAATCTTACACCATATTTTTTTCAAACGTGTTTATTTATGTAGTTTAACATGTTCCATTGTACATGTGCTTCGTTATATCTCATCTCATTAGCTGCACCGCTTATCCTCAGTAGGGTCGCGGGGGTGCTGGAGCCCATACCAGCAAGCAGTGGGCAGGGGACACCCTGAACTGGTTGCCGGCCAATCGCAGGGCACACAGGGACAGACAACTCGCTCGCTCATTCACACCTAGGGACAATTTGGACCGGGCAATCCACCTGAAATGCATGTTTTTGGAATGTGTGAGGAAACCGGAGTGCCCGGAGGAAACCCACGCAAGCACGGGGAGAACATACAAACTCCGCACAGGAAGTCCGGTAGCTGGATTTTAACCCACACAGGTTGTTCCCAAGACCTTAGAACTGTGCCGCACACGCGCAAACCACTGCTCCACCGTGCTGCCCTCGTTATATCATATATTTATTGTTAATTAACATATTGTTGTGAGATACTGAGTTGCTCGACATGAATGAGGTTTATTATGAAATAAGTAGAAAAATTAAGTAGCTTGGACGTTCACTGTAGAAGGAAAAAATACATGCAAATATAATTTAGTAGAACAATGCATTTTCTTATTCATATTATTAATTCATTTTCTGTATTAAATTATTGTTCGTAATATACTGATTAAAGGGATAACTTTAAATCAGTACATTTTCATTTTCTCCTTTTATACTAACTTATACAACAATAATGATCCGTAATATAATGCATCAAAGCAAGTGAGCCGTTTAATGAGTTGAGCCGGGGAAAAAAAACGGTTTTCTAAAAAGAGACTGACTTCCTTTCACTACATAAATACCACATGAAATCCGAGGCGGCAGATGCATCCATACCGTAGCATCAAATCGCTCGCTTCGTTTGCAACGAAAAAAACGATACCGAGATAGAGGCTACCGCGGCCAACTCATTTGACTTGATTGATTTGCCGTTTCCTGATAGTCGGTGCATACCGAATGGTACCCATCATTGACAAATTTGCTTTTTTCCCGTCGAGATTTTCTTGTACGTCGTACTCGTCTTAAAATGCAAAATAAACGTACTTTGTACGGCAAAAACGTACAGGTTGACAGGTATGTATGTTGCACCAAATTGAATCCCAAAATAGTCGTTGTGGTGTTTTACCTCGTCCAATGTTCTGTTTTCAAAAGTTTACAGTCGCTTTTCCACCCCAAAAAAAAAAAAATCAAACAAACAAAGACGTCTTTTGGCCAGAGCCTCACCCAGAGCTAGGGTCTGGGTGAGGTTGGGCCGAATCAGGTTTTCCACAAAAAAACCACAAAACCATCCAACTATTGTCAAATATCAATTTCCTAATGCTAAATAAAAATACGATTTTTGAAACCTCATCAAGAATTAATATGAAAATAATAAGTAATATGTAGTCTGAACAGAGTGAAAATCTCCCCTCGCCACAAGCCCCCTCTTGTCTGCCGGCGAGATCTGTCATGAGCATTTTTTTGTTAAGAAAGGATATAAAAATAAACCTGACCAATAACTGAATCCTCATCCCATCTCATTCGTCGTACCGCTTATCCTGATTAGGGTCGCGGGGGGGCTGGAGCCCATCCCAGCCATCTCCGGGCAGTGGGCAGGGGACACCCTGAACTGGTTGCCAGCCAGTCGCAGGGCACACAGGGACAGACAACTCATTCACTCATTCACACCTAGGGACAATTTGGACCGGCCAATTCACCTGAAATGCATGTTTTTGGAACGTGGGAGGAAACCGGAGTGCCCGGAGGAAACCCACGCAAGCACGGGGAGAACATACAAACTCCGCACAGAAAGTCTGGAGCTGGATTTGAACCCACGACAGGTACCTATGACATGAACTGTGCCGCACAAGCGCTAACCACTGCGCCGCTATGCTGCCCCTAACTGAATCCTATTTTTTTTTTTTAATTTAAAGTTTTCCTTGGTTGGTTGGATCCCCTAACCACTGACTGTGGTGTGTCTCGGGCAACTACAGCCTGGGGGCACCCATCCCTCTCTAGGCCAACATATGTTTTCACCTGGTCAAAATCCTCCCCAAAAATGGACAGGCAAAACAGTTCATCAAGAAAATGAAAAAAAATAAATAAGAAAAAAACAGTACAGTAAACAAGGAGGGGTTCCTCTAACATTAAATGGACACTGTATAATATTTGAGTATTAGCTGTCTCTGCATTACGTGGCGCAACTAAAAACGAGTGCGACAAAGCTCAAAAAAATAATACAAACTACGGAGACTCAAAGTGACCGAACTGCCCCACTTTTCCTTTTCCATGGCCAGCATTTTGCAAGTTTTTTCGGGGGTACCTGTAGCAGCAAGATGGCAGAGAATTTTCTGAACGCCTTTTAGGTGAGACTAATGTTACGTAAAATAAATGTTAATTTCTCAAACAAAAAGTTTTTAAAACATGCAAGTTTCTATCACAGTTAATGTATTTTTGCTTAAGATTTAAAACAACATAATTTTTTATTTTTTTTTTAAATGAAAACTTTTTTAGCACAAGATGTTACCGAAATATTACAGGTACTGGACTTTTGAATGTAGAATAGTCCTTTTTTTCTTATTTTTGCAAGACTTTGTGTAATATTATTGATACCTGGCAGTGTTCTGGTTTGCCCGCGTCCCTGCGTCCTAGACGCATGATTTTTGCTGGGGACGCGTCGTGTCAAATTAACCTGCGTCCCCGGGACGAAACTTTTTTGACACCAAATTGTCGTTATCCCTTTTTAACAAAGATTTACCGCACTCCAAACTTTTCGTGAGGTAGATCCGCCATTGTTGTTTTGGTCTCGCGGTCAAGACTTCCCAAAGCGCTTTACAGTGTGCTTCACATTTCCCAATAGCGGCCGTGCAGCCATGTAAGGCGCTAACCTGCTTATTGGGGGCATTAGGGGTTCAGTGTCTTACCCAAGGACACTTCGACATGTAACACGGAGGAGCCGGGAATCGAACCTGCGATCTCTTGATCCAAAGACGAGCGCGCTACCTCCTGACCCACTCCCCCTCTCTCATTTTCTCTTTATCTCTTTTTCCCTCCTTTCTTTCTTTATTTCTTTCATTCTCACTCTCTTTCTCAGTCTCTCTCTTACCCTCTCTCTCATTCTCTCCTTTTGTCTTGTTCTCCATTTCTTTATCTATTTTTCTCTATCCTTTTTTTCTTTCTCACTCCCTCTTATATTCGTTCTTTCTCTTTTTCTCTCTCCTTTCTTCCATTCTCTGTCTTTTTTCCTCTCTTTCTCACTCCCCCTCGCTCAATTTCTCCCTATTTTTCCCTCCTTTTTTTCATTCTCCCTCTCTTTCTCAATCTATCTCTCTTCCCCTCTCATTCTCTCCTTTTGTCTTTTTCTCAATTTCTTTCTTTATCTCTTTAATATGAATTTGGTCGGTTTATTTTTTGTTTAAAATCATTCAACCTTGTTTTTTAGCCCTAGGAGCCATGCATAAATACTCAACATTGTTTTTGGTCTTGTCTGCCAAAGAATAGTGATTCCCAACAATTTTTTTTGTTTTCGCTTTGTTTTTTTGCCTGTATGTAATCACCTTTTTTTTTCTTACTCTAGATCTCAAGACCTTAAGAAGTTTCGGTGTGAATCGTTTTGGAATGCCGCAGGATATGAGCTTTCATCAGAGGAGGAAAATCACCCAGACGCCTAAACGTTAGACTCTGAAAGACTTAAACACTACAATGCCTCTGAGCCTAAAATGTCTACAACCAAGCATGTTGTTATGAAAGACAAAGAAGAGAACGTAGAAAAGAAGTTAGAGTGGAGTTACATCGAGTGGTTGGAAAATGAAGTCGTCACATCGAGTGTGGTGGATGCTGAGACGCAAACCTCCGAAGGCACTTTCGAGCACAAGGAGTGTCAAACAAGCAACCCTGTGATTATGCACATCGACCTCAAGCGAACACACTCCAAGCTGAGGCATTCTCCTCCGCTGGATCCCGATGGCAGCGTCGCACCTTTTTTCCAGTTCGACCGGCAGGCTCCGGGCCGCATTTCCACATCTCCTACCTTGAGAAGGATAAGGAGCACCAGACGTCCAGTGTCCGACTCCCAGGATGCTGCCAGGATGGCCAGCACCCAGGAGGAACCCTCCACAGTATGCCTGTCATCACCTTTACACAGAGTGAAATCTCCCCTCGCCACAAGCCCCCTCTTGTCCGCCGGCGAGATCTGTCATGAGCATTCGCCAATATCAGCCTGCGGCCGACAGAGAACCCGATCCCATAGATCAAAGACTATTGGCAATGGTATCGCTTCCGTGAAGCCGCAATGTCGCAGTGTTCATCCAAGTCCTGTTAGGGATTTTGTATTCTCTGATAAAGAACAACAGGTGAGAAATACTTTTTTTCTGAGTAAAAAATCCACAACTTTGACACGCCTCACAACAGTGTCTGGACATTTTACGATCAGTGTAAGGCGCATTACTGAAAAAAATAGCAATTACAGTTGTTAGCAGGGTTGAGTAGGGTTACTTTAACTTAATTACTTTCAATTACTTTTGGATTACTCCAATACCAAATATGCTAATAAAAGACATAAGAAAGTAAATAGGAATAAAATGACTACATTTTGTGCAGGCTTGGGGAGTAACGGAATACATGGAAGGGCAAAAATTATGTTGGCAAGCTGTTTGGATTTATTTTCATTTTGTTTCTGTCGCATTTTATGTTCGTTTTGCCAGAGATCAAAGCCAGGAGAGAAAGCTTACCACGTGTTGTGAGTCATCATTTTATTCATATTTAGTTTCTTTTGTCTTTTCTTAGCATATTTGGTATTGGTGTAATCCAGAAGTAATTGAAAGTAATCCAGTTAAAGTAACCCTACCCAACCCTGGTTGTTAGTTACTTCATTTTAAAATTGATTGCATTCGCCCCTAGATTACTAAAGATTATTAAAGAAGTGCATTTTGAACATTGAAATTAACTCTAGTTACAAACTACCGTATGTACTCACATTGAAGCTGACCCCCTAAAACGGCTTAAAACAGCCATATAAGAAAATAAATGGAAGAAAAGGTGTACACCAACCTGTGGAAGCAGTGAACCCGTCAATATTTTGGCTTGTGCAATCTTCAGAGCTTGCAAACGAACACGGATACACTCCATATCCGTTTTGTCTTCCACCATTGGGTAATGTCCACAACGTTTTTCCTTTTTCCCTCCAGGCATGGTGTATTGCAAAAATAATTTTACAAATAAAAAGGCCCAAATTCAGAACTTTTACTGTAAATGATGTGCTAAATTCTTTGTTCTTTATAATTGTCCTGATCATAGCTCGGTTATTGCTATGCAACGAAAGTAGCGATTCTTGTACCTTCTTTGTATTTCTCAGTCGCAGGCTTTGTTTTTGATGCCTTGGGGGACTCACAGTGAATAAATATAGTATAAAATATAGTATTGTATCACTGGTTCTGAACTGAACAAAGAGAACGTTTTTGTAGGAGTTCAGCCAATAGCACATAAGCATCTTTATTTCATGTCGTGACCAATGTTCCCTGTAATTTTACTCGGGTCTGAGCGTTCTCACAAAGTCGGTGAGCAACGCTTGAAACAACAGTGAGCAACCATAATCCCAAGTGTGGCAAGACGATTAATCAATTAATTAATCAAGTTACACTTTGCTGCGTTTCTGGCAATGCAAAATTATTTGCAAATTATAAATGAATTGACTCATGTACAATTGCAAAAGTTGTACGGCCTACAAACGTCATTTGTCGTTTTTACAATTCTTTCACAAGATTTCCATTTCTTATTTTTCCTGATATATTTTGTCGCATAATACTAATATTTTTTGTTTAGTCGGTTGCAAGATATAGAACTGTACTTAATCACATTTTTTAGTGGAAGTACAATGTTGGCAACAAGATTCACTTGATATAATTGGAAATTATTTGAATGCAACACAAACTTTTTCTTCTTTTTCCTGTGTTTTATTTCTTTTTTTTTTAATTCCTTTAAAAAAAATCTCATTGTGTTTATTTTTTCCGAGCTGTTACTTTTTTATTTTTGTTCTCTATTTACTTTTTTCCTACATTTCTTTCTTTTCTTTTTTTCTGGCTTTTTTCTAAATGTTTACTTCTTTTTTTCTCTTCCTTTTGTTTCTTTTTTTCTCAGCTTTTCACTACTTTTTCATTTTGGTATTATTTTCTTTTTTGTTCTATTCCCCCATTCCTTTAAGTCATTTTGTGCATAATTTTACATAATATTTGGTCATGTTGGGATTAAAGAAGCAAAAACAACCTGAAGAGCCGTTTAGGACCCGAAAGAGCCGGTTCCTTTTAGTGAGCCGAGCCAAAGAAGCCGGTTCTCGACAAACTCTACTAACTTTACTCAACTTCGTTCTACTTCGACTCGACTTCAAAATACCGCATTTAGGACACAAGGTCAGGGGAACCCGTGTATTTTTACCTTCATGCACTGTAACTTTGACTTAAGTCGCTTCTTAATTAGTAATTTTGAGCCCTCATTTTTGTGCGCTGGCTAGATTTTCTTGTGCGCTGAGAATGTGCGAGCAGTGCGCAATTGCACACGCTTGCAGCTTAGAGGGAACACTGGTCGTGACACAAACCAATAGCAGAACACTATTAGCAGACAGGCATCTGAGAGACTTATGGGGCATGTGCCTTGCACAGTCATATGCAGAAACGCCACAAAGTTTGAATTTTTTTCTAGTATTCGGGCACACAAAATCAATATGGTAATGCTGTATGGTGAAGAAATTGCCATAAACTGGGGCTGAAAAAACATTTTGCATCGTAAGGCTTGGCGGCCATAACCTGGGTATCTACTGCAATATAGAGATCCGTGTTGTAGGGTGATGTTGACACTTTTGTGTAAGGACGATTGACAATTAACTTTGCTTCTACACTAATTGATGCCTGGACATGAGTTAATTAGATCTTGGTGATAATTCCATTTCTGATAGTGTTTGGGAGTTTTTCTTTTTATTACCATTAAAAGGCTACCAACAACTTTCTCCACTTTTGATGCGGCATTCACCTAACACTTTTAAGGGAATTTACTTTTTTAGATATTGTCAAACACATTGTAATATTCTTGCATAGATGGATCTTGCAACTGCTTCAAACTAAGCAATACGGCTCTTCATAAGTAAATCTGGCTTGGAGTTAAAATGCAGACATGCTAATCTTCATTGCATCAATCAAATTTTGGTAAATATAAAGCCAAAGCAACACATCGATTGCATGATTTGGTCCAGTATATAGAGGGTATATTTCCTACTACAGTTTACAGTCAAGGTGCTACACCAACAAACCCTGGTTTGGCTGTATGTCACCATGGAATCCTGTATATAGAAGCACATTAAACGATGTATGCCCACTGTTGAGACATGAACAAACTGTAAACACCTAAAAAGGAGAACCCCCCGCCAGCCACGTATTTGATTAGGTGAGTAGTAGGGGTTGGTGGTCACATAGCTGTCACATAGTTGAAGGACACATTCGTATCCATCGCGTTTGCAGTATTTTCTGACATTTTTACGAAAGATCTCTGTTCACACAACTGGTTTTGAAATTATGACAAAATTGATGGTCACAATAGCTTTCAAGATCTTAAAGGGACAGTGTGCAATATTTAGTACCTCCTAATGGTACAAAGAAAACATTGATTTGAATGATAGGCAAAAATAAATGATCATACCTATGTTAATAGTTATAGATATTCATAGGTCGCCGCCATATTTGTCTGGCACCTTGCTGCCACGCTGTCTTCGTGATCAAACATTACACAATGTACTTCTAAATTTGTCCCTCTCCCGCAGTTACTTATAGTGGTATATTTGTTTTTATGGGACTCTGGCATTATTTCATAGATCTGATCAAATCATCAAATGACACTCCGTCAAATAAAATGCGCTAAAAAATTTGCTTTTGTCTGGAGAGCAGGTTTTGTTAATTATGCCTTAAATAAATATCAAAATATTTTGCGTTCGTGGCTCTTTGAGTCAAAAGGTTCCTGACCCCTGCTTTCAAAAGATGCAGGTGGAGAGCGGCACTCTGATACCTAAATCGATACCACTCGAGGGACTTGACCCCGGAGCCCTTAAATTTCAGGCTCGCTATGTGGTGCAGTCTTCCCAGTGTGGATTTTAATCCACCGGCTGGAAATGAAATTGTTACACATTCCTCCCTTGTAGAAGTCCGTTCGGGCTCATTCTTCCTTGCCCCCTGTGGTGGTCAACCACAATGCAAGCTTTTGACAGCCAATGAATCAGCAGTTACATGCACTGACAGGTCGGACCGAGCCCACTGCCCGCAGAGGCCTGGGAAGTGTTCTCCCTGGGCCCCCATTCACGGCAGTCGGCAGTCCTCTAATAATGGAAGGGTCATTGAGCGATGGAAGAAGATAATAGGAGATCTTTTCATCAGCTCTTGCTATTCAACACAGTCGCATTCTCAGGAGAGTGCCGACATTCTCCTCAGATATTGTCTGGCTTTTTAACCGGAGCGACCACTTAAAACAGTGTTTCAAATTTGAATGTCTTTGAAAGTGATATAATGGCGACATTGGTTAGAAGAGCACTCTACGTTGCCCATGGAATGTAGAGTGCAATGTAAGACAAAGTCCCATCATTGGGTTGTTTACCTCTGACCAGGTTTTATTTTCTTTGGCATTTGCCTGCGAAGAAAGCTAAAAATGGGTTCCAGCTGGGCCAAGAAAAACATGTGGGACATAATTGGAAATACATTTTCCTTCTTCACCCTACTTCCCAGAAAAAGGAATTCTAATTAAAATTGATTTGGTTTTAAGTTCCTGGACATCGGCAATAATTTCAGAGGTGAAACTCCATACACAGGGTAGGATTTCGGGATAATACTAATATTTTATTCATGCAGTCCAAATTATTACAAATGGATGATTCAATAAATTTTTTCACTTCACAACTGTTATTTAAGGTCAACAAAAACATGGTTCCAGAAAACATCTAGAAATTATTCATTTGGAAAGAGGGAAATTATGACTTGAAGGGCTGTAGTAAATTCAAAATCCCAAAGGTGAGAACAACCAGGAAAAGTATGTGTGTGGCTGTGTGTGGAGTCAAACTTTGGAATAATTTACAAGATGAGATCAAACAATGTCCAACTAATCATTTGTTCAAATTTAAATACAAAAAACCATTACTGGCGAAATCCAGGGATGAAGAAAATGGGATATGAGTGAGATTGGAAATACTGCGTTTAAAACTATGGTTAACCTGTTATTGTTGCTATTATTATATCATAACTTATTATAAATATTATGTTTATTTTTATTGTTGTTACTATCATTGGTGCCGCGGTGAGATTTGGTAACTAGGCGCATTATGACGTTGAGGGATGGGTATTATGAAGATTAGTGTATAAAATGTGATTTTTGTAATTATTATAATTAGTAATATCTGACCTATGTAATAAGTATATCCATGAGATTTTGTTATATCAGACACAAGAGGAGAAGAGGATTTATAAAATGTATTTAATAGGGAAGATAGGGAAAATAGGGAAAATGAGCATCTGCTTCTGACTACCCTTTTTCGAACTTGTTAAGTGCCATTATTTTGTTGTTGACTCATTGTTTTTGTCCTGTTTTTATATTAATGTTCGAAATAAAGTTTTCATTCATTTCATTCAAACTCTGGAATATAAGGACGTACAGCCCAACCTTTTGATTCGAGCACCTCTAAATTCAAGATTTTATTTTCTAAATGATTAACCTTTCTTGGCTCTGAGCTGATCAAAGGTTATTTGGTGCGGTAAATTATATTTTGTTGCACGTTTTTTTTTAATTGTCTTAAATGCTGCTGCCAATAGGGCTACATTTTCTCATCTCATCTCATCAGCTTCACCGCTTATACTCAGTAGGGTCGCGGGGGTGCTGGAGCCCATCCCAGCAAGCAGTGGGCAGGGGACACCCTGAACTGGTTGCCAGCCAATCGCAGGGCACACTGGGACAGACAACTCATTCGCTCATTCACACCTAGGGACAATTTGGACCGGCCAATCCACCTGAAATGCATGTCTTTGGAATGTGGGAGGAAACCGGAGTGCCCGGAGGAAACCCACGCAAGCACGGGGAGAACATACAAACTCCGCACAGTAAGGCCGGGAGCTGGATTTGAACCCACGCAGGAGGTTCCCACAACCTCAGATCTGTGCCGCACACGTGCTAACCACTGCTCCGCCGTGCTGCTCTTTTACACTTTGCTATTCAATAATGGACTCATACAGGAGACAAAAAGCACATTTATATGATAATGAGAAACAAATGGGCTTCCTTTTTCAGTTGTGAAGATTTATTAACCAAACATCGATTAAGTTGGCCTGATGGCATTATTAATGCACCCACTGAGCAGAGCTGATGCTCCACACTAATGACACCAGCGTCGGTACTGCTAGTTACTCATTCTAGCCGCTCATGCTAGCTGCTCACACTAGCAACTGACAGGGTTGGCACAAGAAATAACAGTGCAAAAGCACCAGGACCGATTGGGGCCAAACTTAAGAATTCTTTGAGGGAAAATCACGCTCCTCTGCAGAAGGCAGGGATGAATTGAATTTACCATTTGAATGAATATAAATGTATACATATTTTTATTGCCCAACAGTATGTTGTAGAGCTTTGGTCTGCAACCTTATCTGTACCACGAACCAGTGCGCCTGACTAAATTCTGGCAGCCTGGCCCAGGTCAGGTAATGTTTATCTGTATTGCCCTTAATCACAAGAAGTCTCAAAAAGCTGTACAGACTACAGACAATTATTACACAACCCCCTGATCTAACAGCTACATGAGAGCAATGAAAAATTGAGAACTTCAGCAAGAGGCAATTAAGGAACCTTGAGAAGCAGCCGCACATAAGAAAAAAACATTCAAAATCCAATGTGTAAACACTAGACTACTAAGGATCCCGATGACAAAGGATTAGATTAGATTAGGTAGATGTTATCTCATCATCACACAGTTTTTACTGTCGGTACTACATTGTAAAAAGTTGTTTTGGCTGAACTTGTTTCTGTAATACTCTTACATTGTTGTGCTAAGTGGAACTGTAAGTAAAAATGGTCTGACGAGATAATATCTGATACCTTTTCCCTTGTCATCCACAATCTTAGTGGGCTAGTGGTTAGGATTTGGTGCTCTCACCACCGCTATCCAGGTTCAATTCACAGTGCATCCAGAGCTAAGCAAATGAGGACAGTAATATTTGTCGACTGACCAATCATTGCCCGATTAGGGTGATATACAGTACTGCTGTATAACCTCGGTGTAATTAAAGTTAAAACAAAAGAGCGTGTATAAGCATAAGAAAAATGACCCACAGCCCGGTACCGGTCCGCGGCCCGGTCGTTGTATAGCGTATGGGTCACAGTATTATTATTGTATTTGCAGAGCTAAACTTAACCGTTTGTCTATCTTGATTCAAATTGTACATTATCTTTGCAGGTGGAGGAGCATCGGCCGGACAGGTGAGTGTTTTGCATGCTGTGCTGGTGTCATACCCATTTAAATGTGACGTGTGAATATATCCGTCCTCTTTCTTTCTGAAAAGTCTAAATTATCACAATGAGTTGGCTGTGTTGTGACTGGCCGTCGGCACAAAGACATAATCCGACCTGTCTTCTAGCAGCACGTGAGGGCCTTGCCTTATGTCATCGTGTGCCTGTGAGCAAGGATGAGGGGAAGTCCTTGTTTGAGGAAGCCCCGTCGCGCGTTCTTTGTAGCTCATGTCTTTGTTAGTAGACCACAGTTAAGTTTTGAGAGTCCCATGGTTCTGTGCAGACTAGACAATCCCTCATTAATGCTGTTTTCTCTCACTGCCACCCACACTCCTCCTAATGGGCGGCTGGCCTGTTCCCTGGCTGGATAATTAGGCAGTTATTGTCTCTTTAATTACACGCTAGCGCTACACCGCTTACGGTAGCCGAGCCCTGCGGAGGTATCTGCGGAGTGGGTTTTGTTTACGGGCATCATTATTTCTCTTGTTGAACAGGGGACAAAATGGGCACTTTTACAAGGGGTCTGAGTGGACACAGAGGAGGCTTTCTGAGTGTCCACAAAGCAACAGCGTGTCATTGTGAGGATGTTGCGGAATGAAGCGCACGCACTCGCTCTGACCTGATTTGCAGGCCATTCGTGCCCTTCTTCTGAATCTCATGAGGCCTGAATGTTCTTCAGGTGCTGAAGCCCACTCTCGGTTATCTCCTTGTAACGTTGACTCTTTTACTTTACCTGAAAGGATCAGTTTGTTCCATCAGAGGTCAACAAGGGTGAATGCCGCTTAGTTATCCGATTCCCACCTGCGGGCATTTGTAACATTAGAGCTCATTGTGCGCTTTGAGGAAGAGAAAAATAGGCAGTGATGGTTTTGCATGTTATCACAAGCCGAGGTAAGGCTGGTGTGGTTCTTCTTTTCTGTGCTTCCGCCCGGGTTTGTCGGTCACACCAAGTCTAATGTGTAAGTGGAGCTTTGTTTTGCGTTTTGTATTCAGTAAAGCAATTGTGCTTCCATAAAGATGTTTGCAGTGAACTGAGAACAATGAGCTTCTTTCATCAGTTTTGTATCTCTGAACCTTTTGTTGGTGTTGGGGAAATGAAATCACAGAGAGCTGTCAAGGGTCATTGACCAACTGTCATGCTGCGGCTTGTGAACGTATCCTTCTGGAAAACTAGCCTGTTTGCTTGGATAAGTTGAGGGATAAAATACTTGTTAGTTACATCATGGCACATCCCACAATCCTTACCTGTCATCAAGTATCGCGCCGTACCTGGAAAATGACCCAAAAGGTTTTTCTCACACGATGTACATTTATGTCTACTAGTCTTAATGAAGAAATCTGTAAATCATTTTATGAAATTTGAAGCAGGTATCAAAATTCACCTTTCTAATTCATCTCAGTTGTCAGCCATTTTGACCCTTGCTCAATGGGTGAGAATTATGTCACAGTTGCTCAAATCAAGTAAGGACTAATCACAGTTTACTCAGAGAAAATTGAGGTGTGGCTTGCTGTTTCCTGAGTCTTAAAAAAATGTACAATAGCCACCTCCTATGATGGATTAAAAACGGGTGGCGATCAATTCCTATCATACTCCACATACGCAATCTAATCGTATTCTTGCGGCTGTCTGCTGATATCATTAGTGTGGATGAGCCTTCTTTCGTCCCATGACTTGAATACCTGGCACAATCCTTGTTTGTGTGTGTGTAGATGACAGCCTGGGATGTTCAGGTACATGGTTTTTATACACCATGCTGTGTTGCATTTTATTGTGTGAAAAGTCCTATACAAATAATCATGATCAAAATTGACTCAGAATGCTGTGCATTTAGGAGTGTGGGACAATGGAACATATGGAATGGGGAATCCTTTGACTTTTGACATGTGTACGCTAATTTCTAAGCCCAACAACAATGACCAACAATAATACTAGCCTTTAAAAACATTAAATTACTAAACTATTACAATTTCAGTCAACTTTCAAAAAACAAGTGTGCAGATTCTGGCGCATATGCTCATGTTTACATTGTTTCAATTTGAATATTTAAAACTTAAATGATCAGGTATTTTGAATTGTGGGGTAGAATCAATTACTGTATTCGGTGAATATAGATGGGTAAATCACTGAAATATTTTGCAACACAGATTGTGTAAATGTTTAAAGTTTGAAAAGTACAAAAAAATTCTTACTGAACCAACCTGTAAAGCTGCGGACTTGGTTTATGATCTGTAAGGCACAACTGATTGACATTTGTTATGATAGGCACCTGTTTACTCTTTTCCTGTCACAGCACAGATTATATTTAAGATCTTGAGCTTTGATTTGAGGAAAATGACAACTGACTTCAACAGCCCTAACTAGCCCAACCCATTCCTATAGCCAGAAGTATGGCTTTGTAACCAGGCTGTACTTGCCCAAGGACCACAGGAAATGGTGCCCCTATCGCCCTAGTGGTTGAGGGATCCAACCAACTACCAAAAAGGAGACTGAAGACTTTTAGAATTGAAGACGTACCTGTTTCAACACAATGGCTTTGAAATTTCCATATGTTCAGCTCTGTCAGAAGGCTATAAAAGTGGAAATACGTTGCCCCACGTGTGCTGTGAATAGCCAATTTGCTTATGGTGCACATGGCATTTCGCTGGCATTTCAAAAAGAATTCAGTTATTTCCTCCTGACGTACAGGAAGTATCCACTCTTATCGAGCCTGCGTTACTTGTTGCATAAATGTTACGAGACTAATCCAAAAGGCATATCACATTTGTGTGCTTTTATGTAATACAGCAAAATTATGGCCTTGTGTAATTTTTCTCTTTGCTTTAGGCTGGAGGAAAGGAGGCGTAGCTCTGTAGTGGTCAGTTTACCTGGCTTGGATGTTTCACCTGGAGATCTGTTTGTATCCAATGGAGCTGCTGACATGCTGAATAACTTTTCTGGTAAATAAAGAACCAAATAATAGTCCCTATTGTACCTTTTGGCGGATGAACAAACATCATTTTTCTTTGAACTTCCTTCTCACGTGTCAGTGTAAACATCTTTCAGGTACAACAACAAGTAAATGCTTCATGATTGTGTATGAAATAATTTTCAGACAAGTTTGTCAATGGCCAATTTATTGTCGGATTACTATTTATGTGCACATTTTCACAATTCACTGTCCTTTGAAATCGAGCATGTGTTCTATTTATTATTGCAGATACAAAGAAGTCAAAGTGGCCTTTTTCAAGGCGTAGCACTGTAAGTCTTTTTTGTTCTCTAGTTACCGTTGATGTGGTTTTGTGTATTTGTTTTTCAGGTTTCAACAAAGTTCTTTGACCCACTTACAAAGCAGCTTAATTTGGTTCTTCAGTCCTCATCCTTTTTTCCTGTTTTGAAAATATAAAACTTGAGCCAAATCGATCAGTTGAATTTTTGGTAATGGAAGACAAGGCCTGAATGTATAAGATTTTTGTTTAGTTAACACACATTTTCTCCTTTCCTTTGATTCTCTCGATTTTATTTTCCACACTGTCTCAAAGATTGAAAAGTTTAAATCGAAAGTCAAAACTTTGAAACTGCGCAACTCTTGAGTTAAAGCTTAATACCTGCGTTACTCATAAGCTAAGTTTAATTTCTAACTTTAGTCTCACTGATTTTTAACTTCCAGACAAAAGGGAAGTCCCAAACAAGTGTGTCTGTGTCTGATATTGAAGGCTATCTTTCATCGACACAAATTCAGGACTGGCGGAACTGTGACCTTCAAAAGTATAAGGTGAGAAATGACGTCAGTCGGCAGCATTATTTGTTGTGTAAACATGTCTTGTTGGCGTTGCGAGAGAATTTTAATGGCTGTGATATTCAATGCTAACATATACAGATTTCCAAAACGGTATCTGTGTCCAGTAAAGTTTGTTTCTCTGACATAAGTTGTGTGAGAACCTGATTTTCTAGATTCTCATCCTCTAGCATAAAAATATCAATGACTTGCATGCTTGAGTGGATCAGCATGATAAGAAGAACTTCACAGAAAGTGACAGTTTTGATAGGAAATGAGATTACTTTTACTAGTATCTCGCATGCAATTTTGGGACTTTTTTTGTGCAGGACTACTCGGTCGCTGAGTTTCTGCAGGACCAGTCTTCCCAGTCAAGTGCCACCTCTGACCCACTGGGCCTCAAAAGACTAGAAGCCATCTGGGAGCTCTTCACCAGCGAGTGTGTTTACTTCCTAGATCAGCTCATGGTCCTCAAAGAGGTGATTTTCTCAATACAATGTCTCTTGACACACACACACATATAGGTCCACAAATAAACACGCCAAAGCCAAACAAAAACCCGAAACCTGTTACTTTTACTGTCGCATCGGATTACAAACAAGAGTGCGTTTAAGCCGATTTCCCGCCTCCTTTGTCACATCAGGTGTTTTTGTCTACGCTCACAAACCTGCAGATGAGAACCTGCCTGGCTGATATCGACGCCTGGAGGCTGTTTGCAAACCTCAGTGAGCTTTGCTTGGTGAGATTGAATGCAAACATAGCAAAAGGACCTCATCAATTTATACTTATTGCATCAATAAATCATCAGTTATGTCACATGATCAAGGTCCCTTGTGGCATTTTGATCTTCCAAGCAGGCATAACTAATTATAATACTGGATGGGGTGTCATTTTTTTTTTCTGATGAATACTTTTTAATGCATAAAGTTTGTCTCTGTGATTATAAAGCAAAAAGTCATCCTACCCCCAATTCCATGTTACAGGTGAGCTTTGCCTTCCTAAATAACTTGCTGCGTGTCATCAAGGACTCGTTGGACGTCACAGACCAATCTGCCCTCCTTGAGCTGTTGAGCAAAGTAAGATGCTATCATCACTTTTTCATATGCAGTGGAACCTCGGTTTTCGAACGCCTCTCAATTCGAACAAATCGGAGTCTGACCAAAAATTTAGAGAAATTCTTGCTTCGCTGTTCGGTCAAAATAATCGGAGTTCGAACGCCGGTAATGCGTGAGTGCGTACGCTAGGGTGCGATGCTAAGCGGCGTACGGGTGTAGATCACTCTTTTCGCGACTGACTGTTATCGCGTGCGGACGTGCTTCGTTTTGCTTTCGCTTTTAATATAGGTGTACGAAGTGTTTTAGCCCCTAATTATGCCTCCGAAGAAAGTCAGTGCAAGCAGCAAAGTTGCTACAGGTGAAAAAAGAAAAGTAGTGCGTACAACTATTGCATTTAAGAAAGAAATAATAGCAAAATATGAAGGAGGTGTGCGAGTGTCTGATCTTGCTAGGGAATACAGCATGGCTAAATCTACGATCAGTACGATACTAAAGAATAAGGAGTAGGGTGGTCCTTATTTTTCGACTTTTAAAATTTCATGCTCTGACCCCTTGAATATGTTCCAATATATACAAAACGTAATTAGGCAAAGTTTCATCAAAATCAAAGGATATTTAGAGGTCGCTCAAGGCCTCTGAAATTTTGGTATGAAAAATAAGGATTTTTCGCACATTATATCAGACCTAGTGTACAAAGTTACTTGTAACTTTTCTTGTGTTACAATTATAAGCAATGGACTGAAATTGAATGTTCTAAAACGCCGTACACATAGGGTTAAGATTTCCGTTTTTTCTCGAAAATTGCCAAAATTTGACCATTTTGGGAAATTTCAAAGTCGTTGAGCTACCTCTAAATATTATCCAAATTGTTCAAAATTGCACACAGTGTGTTTTTATCGATATAAGAACATGCGGGGGGTCAGAGCCCAATATTTCAAAAAAAAAAATTTCGACCCCCATTAAGGACCACCCTAATAAGGAGGCTGTAAAATCTAGTGATGTGGCTAAGAGAGTGAGTGCTATAAGCAAGCAACGGCCGCAAGTTTTGGAAGAGGTTGAAAAACTTTTGATGATTTTTCTCTCCCCACCGTCCACCTGCGCCTTCTGCTGACCACCACAAAGGTAAGAAATCCTATTCATAATTCTTTTCTTTATCCTTTTTTTAAATTTTTACACCTTTATGTTAGCGTAATCTTTCGTACGGAAGATTACGATAACGCGAACGTACGATTAGGCTAGGTTAGCTTTACGTTAAACATTCAAGATAAACATTCAGGGTGTTGGAACGGATTTGAACGATTTACATTATTTTTAATGGGAAAAAAATTTTCGGGTGATCGAATGAATCGGTTTTCGAACAGGGTTCTGGAACGGATTATGGTCGAGAACCGAGGTTCCACTGTACTCAAAATCATCAGCGTAACATTTTGACTGTGTTCTGATTGTCGGACTTCCTTTGATTTCTGCTGCTGCATGTTCAATAATGCACATAATAATGGACAAAAGTCAAATAGAATGCCCCCGTTGAGTCAAACATCAAACGGACTGTGCAGACTTCCCACAGGCCGCTCCCTCAAGCTTTTGAAGTCATTGAAACTTTTTCAATAGCCTTGAGTGACTCTCCGTTGTGTGCGAGACTGTTCACACAGACATTATTGTGACAGCATCAGGGAGGGACGGGAAAAAACTGCGCCAGCAGTCCCGAGCTTTGCGTGCAAGCACTCAGCTGTGATGAACAAGAAAACATGACGTGACGAACCAAGCTGGCTGCTGGGAGGAAAGCGTCAAGAAAATGGCACATGATAATTACCTGTTTGCGTTTGTAGTTGTAAGGTGGCATCGTTCATGAATGAGGACTACTTGAAAGTCACTCAAAACCTGAATATTATTCTTTTTAGCTGCTGATAGTGAATCAATAAATGAATAGCCTTTCTTAAATTAAAGGGCTTTTCTTTTCAGTGGAAGGAAAACAAATTAAAAATGTTTAAATATGCAAAGGGATACATTAAGTTTACAGGTCGACCGAATATTGGGTGGGCCGATTATCTGCGCAGATATTTGGGAATATTGGGATATTCGGTATGGCCAATTGTTTAGGCTTCGATGCCTTATCTCCCTCGCGCCTCTCCTCGTAACACACCTTCTGATTAGATAAGCAACATGGGCAGAGCCACTAGAGCAAAAGCTTTCCGGCCACCACACACTGCATACTGCAAACATTAGCAGTTCCGCAAACTCATGACAAGATGTCTGAGTGTGAATCAACCTGCTCACAATATTGAGATTTTAAAAAATCGGTGCTGTGGTAAAAAAGCATGGGTGATTTATAAATCAAAAAGTTCAGGTGAAGACTGATATATTACTTTTTATCATAACATTTCATCAATTAAGCGTGAGTGGAGAGCATAAAAAGCACGCTGAAGAGGAAGGCTGAGTGATTAGCTGTTACCATAACGTCAATCTGGCTCTAAAACAGGAGTGCCCACACTATTCAATTTGCGAGCTCCGTTTAAACATCCATTGCCTTTTGCTTCTTTTGTTCAGAGTTAATTCATTTTGGTTATATTGACATTTTTATTTATTATTAAAAAATATTAATCAGGTAGCGATTTAGGTTTTCTGTACCTTTAACACGAGTTGCTGCTTAACCTAATTTGATTTCCTGCACTGTTAGTTTTTGTATTTAAGTAAATTATCAGTCAAGTTAGTTGTGTTGAAATTCTGATTTATTTAATGTGATGGTTTTCAGAGAGCTATTAGTTTTTTATTTTATTTGAATTGATCGCAGATTTTGGTTTTTTTTAGATTACTAAAAATGTCTTACCCCCAAGTCTTAACGTTTACAGCAAATGAATATTTGCTTCAAATATCAGTTATCGGCCACCTCTTAATACCAATAATTTGCATCCGTCGTCGATCCCTTATATCAATTATATATACAATTAAAACTGCACGATTAACCAAAATCTAATCGATAGTGCGATGCAACGTAGTTCAAATGTGTAATCGCATAACACTGCGTTATTTTCCCAAGAATTTATAGACGGCAACCCTAACAAAGCTCGCCGAGGGCGCTGTTTACTTGATTTTAATATTTTGATAATACTGCGAAATATACCTAAAATCATATTCCAAGATGTACCCAAAGTTAATCAAATGCTGTTGTTTAACATTTAAGAGAATCTGGATGGTTTTTGTCTCATTTTAAAGGTCACACTCTGAAATTTTTCCCCTAAGTGAAATAATCACTGCAATTGCTACTAACTTTGAACAATCTATGTTGGAACACACATAAATTGTGGGCTTTTATTCTTTCCTGTTTTTTTTTTGTTTATTTTGCAATACCATGCCTGCAACAGGGTGTAGCATGGGCATTTTAGCTGGAAAATGGCTAGGACAAATACATTAAGCATAACCTAGTCCCAGGTTGAATTTCATCATAATCTGAAAAAAGAAACATTAGTATTTTGCACATTTTTGTATGTCTAGGCTATTCCAAAAGTGGCAATTTGAAGACTCCAAAAAGACCAGTGTCTAGGGACATCATACAGACTCGTCTTTGCTTCTCAACACTTCGCAAGCGGTTTAAAGCATGTCACTCGAATTAACCCTTAGATGCATAAGTAAGATTAAAAATGACCCCATAGGTTGTTATTCTTAGAAATATTTGATAGTAAAGTTGACATATTGACATATTCCAGGTATTCCTCGTAAAACATGTGTATGGAATGTTGCCATTATTACTAGTTTTAGTTTGAACAATTTTATTGACACTTTTGACAGCAAATAAACAATGTGAGGTTCGAACAACTTTTCTCGACATTTTTAACAGCAATTAAACATATTAACCCCACTCACACTTTACCACTGGACCACCAGTGGTATAGAAGACATACGAAATGGCATCAGAGCGTATCTAATTATTACACTATTTTCACTCATGGTGCCACAAATACAGATTTTCATAATACATTCTAATAAGTTAAACAGTCTCTCCACTTTTAAACCTGTGCGTCAATAACTTTTTGGTTTGATACGTATACATACGTAAGAGGTTGGATTGTACTTTTTTGAAAGACTTTGTTTTCTGATTCTGTCTTTCACAAGAAGTAGAGAGACTGTTTTTATCTATCAGAGTGCACTGTGCAAATCAGTGTTTCTGGAACTGTGAGTATGAATAGTGCAATAATGTCTTGGCGCTCTCACTGCCGCGACCCAGGTTTGAATCTGTTGCATTGAATGTGTTGCGATTTGTGGCAGCAATACGGAAGTCTACCGTAAAACCTCATGTAGTTACGAAAACCTATTATTACTGTGTGCATTTCAAATTCATCCATTGTATTGTGGTGTATATTAGGCGCATTGAGTTCTAAGGTGCACTTTGATATTTCTGGCAAGTTTTAGATTTTTGAGTGCGCCTTGTAGTCTGGAAAATACAGTAACTAGTGTATTTATAACCACCCCAGTTTTGTGGTTGAAATTAAAAAAGGCAGACTTTAAGTACTGCTCATTTTTTCTGTTCATTTTCAGCAGACGTACCCATCCATAGCATGGTTTTCTTATGTTTTTGTGTGCGTGGAAAGGCTCAAGTCATCTGTTTTTATGATGCGTTTATCTTTTTTGCCTCTATCTGTTGGCAGACTTTCCGGGAGAGCGTTTGCCATTGCTTGCAGAAGTACTGCCTCAACTACTCGACGGCCTTGCTTTATCTGGACAGCCTCAAGCCCAGAGAGGACTTTGGGTCTTACGTCAAGGTACAGCGGGGCACTGGGGCCATGTGTGTGCGTCACAGTTCACAAATTCTGACTCTGGATCAAAACAGCCTTCTCAATCTCATAGCGCCACGCGTCTTTAAAAAAAAAAGCTGTAAACTTGGCCCTTACGAATGTGGGAATACCGGTAGGAACCAAAAGGCGGAACTAATGTATCTTTGTTAAGAACTGCACCAGGGACATTAAAGGTTCTGCCCATTCTCGAAGTACTGTAAATTTTGAGCAACATGACGCTACTTTTTATTTCCACATTTGAATCACTGCGGCTTTAAATACATTGCGGCTTTTTATTCTCTGCGCTGCGGATGTTTGCAAGGGTTTCGGACGCGCGCCGCTCCCTTCCAACGAGTTTCCACAGCTGCAGTGCCCATCTAGGCCCTACGTCAACGTGGTGGCGCAACGCATCCCCAGTTTGCCTTGGCAGGCATCGAGCAGCTGGCTTAGACCTGGTGCGCGGACCAGGAAAATCCGACTGATTAAAACCAAGCATTGCGATTTCTGCCAAGGTCTCTGAATGTCAAAGTGAACAAATTCAATTAAGTACTGGTAAACGGCGCGGGTAACTGACTCCCTTTGGTAGCCAAATGCCTCGCCATCTAAAAAAAATCACGTTCATTAATGGATAAACACATTTTCTATTGTCCCTAGGGAGTAAGAACACAGTCTTTACAGATCAGGGGCAAAAAGTAACACATTGTGTCATGTTTAAGACACTCCTTTTATGGACAGCTGTCAATCGCAATCAAGTAGCGCAGCAATCAATATTAATTACAATTGCATTAACATACGCAAGAGTGCAACAGAAATCATTATGCATAAATGAGAATAGAATAGAATATACCTTTATTGTCATTGTTACAAAATGGGTTAACATATTGTGACAACGAAATTGGGCATGACACTCCAGTTTCACACATTCACAGTGAGTTAAAAAACCAAGAAGATAAAGGAACAGAGAAGATAAGGTTATAAAACAAGGAGGATAATGTTATAGTTATAATTGACACAATATTTAAACAAGAAATGTCGGCATGTAGGATGTCACATACAGTTTGGAATCGTAAGGGTTTGTGCAATACGCATTTGGTGCAAAATAGTCATCATAGTGCAAAAAAAAAATAGTCAACATTGTGCAAGGTGAGCAGTAAACATGTGCAAGAGACATAAGTGGACTATTTCTAAAGATTTTGGCTGATTGAATATTTTAGTGTGGCAGCAATAGGAGAAAAAGTCCTTATATTCACGGTAATTACCTGCTGCATTCATGTACAATGCTTTTTGTCACACTCGAGCATACATTTTAATGGCAAGTTAATCGATATTGACTGCTGCGGATAGAATACGCAAAGGATTATCCTAATTGCAGCACAAGGTGTTGCTTTTCTCTTTTTTAAAATATAAGAAATGGATGTTAATCAGTTCATTTATATGGTCGTTTTAGCCTGCGAGATTCGGTTTTAAATTTGTGCATGCGGCTTTTAGTCAGGTGCACTCTGTAGTCCAAGATTTACGGTAATGTTTTGGAGGCTTACAAGCTCGTATGTGTCAAGTCAAGTCAAATTTATTTATATAGCCCTTAATCACAAAAATGTCTCAAAGGACTGCACATGATTACAATGACACAATTACCTGATCTTAAACCAACATGCGAGCAAGGAACAACTCAAAACCTCAGCGTGAGGAAAAAGAGAAACTTTGAGAAGGGACCTCACAAGTGGTATCCCCCTTTCAAGATGACCAGGGTGAATTACATTTAGCATTACAGTACACAAAGACAAAGTAGTAAACACTAGGTAACATGTTTGTCCGGAAAGTGCATGACAGCAGCAACGCCCCCAACCTGTAAACTAGTCCAGAAAGCCTATGACGGCCACGACGCAGCTTCCCATCTCTGCCAGCTGGTCCATGCAGGCGTTCACATGCTTCAGGTCAAATGCTGGTCCGCTGACTCATCTCAAATCGTCCTTCTCCTTCGTATCACCAGGCAGGCAGTCGGAAAAAGACAGAACAATACAGAATATGAGGTGGGCATCAATCATAAGCTTTGGAACAGAAGTGTGTCTTAAGCCTTGATTTAAAAACTTCCATTGAGGTTGCAGATCTTATCTCGCGCTCTCAAGCCTGCAGGCTTCTTGGCTCTCGGAGTCACGAGTAGACCGGCATTTTCCGAGCGCAGACTCCTTGCAGGAACATAGGGGGAAATCAAATCAGAGAGATGAGATAAAATGTGTGATTAAAGGAGCCTGAAAAGATACACTCGTCTCATGGGTCTTAGTCATACGATGTGTAGAACATTGTTATAACGGTTCACCTTCAACTAGCGGGTGTTTGTTATTGTTTTGGCAGCCGTGCCCTTTTTTATTGGCGTCTTTGCCTGTCCCTCATGTTTTTTCTACCCAGTGGTGTGAGAGCAACAAGCAATGCCGCAGGTTGCAACTGCGCGACCTGCTGGTGGCGCCGTTGCAAAGACTGACCCGCTACCCGCTGCTCCTACGGAACATCGCCAGGAGGTTCCAGACTAAGGAAGAAAGCAGAGACGTGCAGGCGGTCGCTGAGCAAGTGGACGTGTCAATATGTGAGTAAACACTCCTTCCACTGAAATTGCGTATTCAAAATTCCTCGAAGGTGGAGTGAATTTTACAGTGCGGGACGGTCATGTGGATGCCATCGTTTGGTCTCACAGGTCTCGTCCCAGTCGGTCTGATTTTAAGTCGACTCGGCAAGTTACTTGTTAACGGCCTTGTAGTTCTTAAACATTATGCACTACGGCTGGACTACAAACCAATTACCATAATGAGGAATTCAAAATTGACATGTTTTACTTACACATTAAGTTCTGTTGTTGTCATACTATGAACAAAAGATACCGTATTTTTTGCACTTTAAAAGCAAAAATCGGCCAGGAATTTGAAAGTACGCCTTACAACCCAGTGTGCCTTCATAAACCGCAAAATATGGTCGATAAGATTGGAAAAACATAGTTTTTATAAAGTGCGGCACCATGAGGGGTTTGGCGGTGGGCGATCATTGATCAATCGAAAAACATTGACGACCAAAATCGCAAATTACAGTATGCAACAGAAATTGAACCCGGTTTGAGGTGTTGAGCCAACATTTACCCACTAGGCCTTAAAAGCAATATATATATCAGGGGTGTCAAACTCATTTTAACTCGGGGGGCCACTCAATAGAACAAACATTCTCTTGGGGACTGGCCTAGTAGATTAGAGAGAAAGAGAAAAAGAGGGATAGAAATAAAAGAGAGGGAGAGAAAAGAAGGTTGGGCCAAAAAAAGGGAGAGGGAGAGGCATTTGTGAGAGGCACCTGTCTTTGGCAACATTAAGTGGACATGTTTCAACCTGCAGATCATTTTTCTCTTGCACTTCTCTCAGCGTTATCTCGTGGGCCGGATTCAGTCCCTTATCTGGCCCGATCCAGCCCGCGGGGCGCCTGTTTGACACCCCTGATATATATAATATTTATATTTTTTCCCCACACATTTCACAAAATTCCACAAAACTGCCAAACACGCTCTCCAGATAAAAGCTTAATTCTTCCGCATATTTAATTTCACTGTGTGTCGTTAGATGAATTCATCAAATCTATTAAATGATGGTAATACCTGAGCCTGTGTCCATTGTCAACAAATATGCCACTTCAAATTTGTCTCCCTCCCAAATGGATTTAGGATGTTGAGGCCGTCATTTTAATCATAATAGTTGCAAAACAAGGTGTGAGCAAAGTTATTGAGTAAAAATGTCACACAATACTGTAAACAAGGAACCAACGTATGTATTTACCTTTGACGCAGACGACGCTGGGCAAGAGAAAGAAAGAAGTGTGCTCGCTGTGTGTGCACAGATCCACCCAGACCCACCATATCAAATTGCTCCTGCTGCTTTGCTGGAGATTTGGGGTGTCTGCAGTTTGTTCTATGGGTTTTCATCATAAAGTGTCTCAACAATGATGATAGATTGTATGAGTTTCCATATTTATATATATATGTGTATATATATTATTTGTGGAGCCGTCATGATTCATTCGTTTATCGCGCGCCTGTGTTTCGTTGGCTGTGTTAAAACACGGATCGCTCCTCGGTGCTGCGCGGAAACATGCTCACAAACGGAGCAGAGGAGTAGGGGCGGGACCGTAGAGCTTCTAAACAACACGGCGCACGTCTGAAATGTTTAAATTTCAGGTAAATGTGCTTTAAAAATAAAAACATTATTTTGCGGTGCACTTGCGTGCCACTGGTTAACCCCTCGCGTGCCAGCAGTGGCATGCGTGTCATAAGTTGCCGACCCCTGATATATATAAAAAAAAATGTGTGGTTTTTTTTTTCTCAGTGCCGCCACGAAAACTGCACTGTTTTTAAAGCCGCAGTGTTTAAAATGTGGCAAAAAATAGCATCCTGTAGTCCGGAATTTTGCTGATTTAATGTATTTTGCTCATTTCTATCGTTGAAAAAATTAATTTCTGATTGAGCTGATTATTGATTGATTATTGCTCCAGCGAAGGTCGGGGGTCCCGTCCCTGTGCGTTGAGCCGACCAGATGAACCAGGTTTTTCCAATGCTGGCGGTCTTGTGCCAGCTGTTCTGCATCCTCTACAGCAACTCCGTGTTGTTGGAGGTCGCCCGCAACGACGTCGAGCCATCGAGTGCGGGGTTTCCCTCGTGGTCGTCTCCAGCCTGCTGCCTTTGGGTCAAACTGGAGAATGGCTCGTGTCGGATGGTCTGGTGGTAGACGAAGGACATGGCCAAACCAGCGGGTGCGGCGTTGTGCGACCAAGGAAGATGCTTGGGGCTGGCACGTGCGGGCTCTAAGCTCTTTATTGGAGACTCGTTGGGGCCACATGATGTTCTCGGTGGTTCTGAGAGCCCTGCTATCAAAACCGTCGATTCTTGTGGCCAGGGTGTCGTTCAGGGGCCATGTTTCTGAGCCATAAAGCAGGATAGAGAGTACGGCGAGGTTGTAAATGCGGAGCTTCGTCTTGCGTGCGATGGTCTGGTGCCGCCAGAGTGGTTTCCAGAGAGACTGCAGAGCAGATGCTGCCAGGGCTCTTCTGCGGAGAATCTCTGGTTTTAGGTCCCCATTGTGTGTCACCATGGACCCCAGATACACAAAGCTCTTGACAGGCTCTACGATGTCGCTACCAATTTGGATGGGAGGTGGATCTGGTCCATCACCAACATACATGAACTTGGTTTTCGTCCAACTCACTTGGAGGCCATTGAGCTGATGGCTGATAATCTAGAATTTTGCCTGAGACAAGTTAAAGGAGTTTCTAATATTGGTTCTTGCTATTTGATAGGATTAGGCAGATGGCTTGATAGTACGCATTTAAAGAAATATTCTTTGCTGAAACAAAAACATAATATCTAATTTATCCGATTTATTTGAATTGTACATCATGTCGACAAGAAATGGAAAGCGATGGGACATTTAGCTCAATAACACTACCAACAGATTGATGAACTTGATGGAGAAGGGACACGTTGAAAATGTAAAAATGATCGTCAGTTAGATAGTTCTAATTTTTAAAAACCGGTCGCACGAGCTCAGTTGTCAACACTTTCACTGGTCGTGAATCGTTTGGCGTGCTCACCTGATAGCGACACCTTGGCAACACTCCAAAACAAGCCAGCACACACCTCAAAACTGGCCTTGCATGTCTAATAATACTTAAAGAATGGCAGAGTAGCTTGGCTCAGTGGCAAGGAGTGTTTTATAAGTTTTTAAAAAAAAATAAAAAAATAATAATCTTCATGGGCTCTAATCTGTTAGCATGCAGTCACACCCGTAATTTAAGAGGCAGGTATGCCCAGCCAAATTGTTGGGACATGATGACGTTGTGAAAGGCTCAAAGATCAGAACAACTCACGGGCTGTAAACGTTTAGAACACATATTTTTTTTGTACCCAAATAAGAACTCCGTCTGGGTGCATGTTCTACACAAGCAGGGTTGGGTAGGGTTACTTTAACTGGATTACTTTCAATGACTTTTGGATTACTCCAATACCAAATATGTTAATAAAAGACAAAAGAAACTAAATATGAATAAAATGACTCAATTTTGTGCAGGCTTGGGGAGTAACGGAATACATGGAACGGCCAAAATGATGTTGGCAAGCTGTTTGGAATTTTTTTCATTTTGTTTCTGTCGCATTTTATGTTAGTTTTGCCGGAGATCAAAGAGATCAAAGCCAGGAGAGAAAGCTTATCACGTGTTGTGAGTCATAATTCAGATTCAGATTTACTTTATTGTCATTCGTATACACGTGTATACAGAACGAAATGTCAATACATCTGACCCGCACAGTTTCTTTGACCGTCAGCCGGGATAGATAAGATTAACCATGTCTTCGTCAGAATTTTAGCGCAGCAGTTCGTCATCTCGCGGTTCGATGCCACTATCAGTTGTTAAATGGTCCAGTTTATTGTCCAGAGAGCGAACGTTGGAGAATGGATGGGAGAGGCGTTTTGCAGGGTTTAGCCTTTAGCCTAGCTGTTAGCCCGGCCCGACAACCTCGCTTCCTCGTCCGGCGGTCACACCGCTGTCTTGCCACTCTGCTTCGCTGCTTTGTAGGCCGCTGGGTCTTGTTGACATAGCAGTCCGTGGCTAATAAACACTCCCGAGTGGTCGTAGCACCGAGCGCTTGATGTCTGGATGATCGCATATCCAGCAAAAAAAAACTGCGATCGTATCTTAATCTGCAGTTCGAGCCGACTTTGTGCGCCGTCAAAACTGAGTCGAAGACTGGGTCTTATGGCCGAAGTGTAAAAAACTGTTGCGAGCCGATGCAGCCGCAGCCGAACAGGGGCGCCGCCATGATCTATTTTATTCATATTTAGTTTCTTTTGTCTTTTATTGGCATAGTTGGTATTGGAGTCATCCAAAAGTAATTGAAAGTAATCCAGTTCAAGTAACCCTACCCAACCCTGGTTGTTAGTTACTTAATTTTAAAAATAATTGCATTAGCCCAGTTTCTGCTTGTATCATTCCTCTGTGTGCTACAAGTCCACAGTGCTTCGCAACAACAAATTATCCCATGAGAAATGTGCATCCGCATTAATGCACAGAGGTAAAAGGATTGTGTTACCCTGTAATTTAAACGTAAATGGTTCCTTCTGTGCGGAAATTCACTTAATGCCGATGGTTGGTAATGTGAATTCCAGCTCTTATTAAGGAAGTGTGTCTTTCGGCTCAGCTCACTAAGAGCTGGCTCTTCTGACTTCGAAAAGGTTCTCAATTTTGTTGTTGTTGCTTTAATCAAAATACTAAATTACCATTTCTGTGATGTGCAGAATGAATATGTCAATAATTTAAAAAAAAAAGTACTACTATATTATAAACGTTAGAGCCAACAGCAATGTTCCCTCTAATTTTCCTTACGGGTCTGAGCGTTCACACAAAGTCGGTGAGCAACGCTTGAAACAACAGTGAGCAACGGCAATCCCAAGTGAGGCAACTAAATCAATATCAAACATGTCCAAAACTTGACATCACGTTAAATTTTGCTGAGTTTCCGGCAGTGCAAAATTATTTTTCACTTTTGAATGAATTGACTAATGTACGATTGCAAAGGTTGCAGGGCCAACAAACGTCATTTGTTTTTACAATTCTTTCACAAGATTCTCATTTCTCTTTTTTCCTGGTATCTTTTGTCGCATAATGCTAACATTTTGGGGGGCTTATTTAGTCGGTTGCACGATACAGGACTGCATTCAATCACATTTTTTAGTGGAAGTACAATGTTGGCAACAAGATTGACTTGGTATAATTGGAAATTATTTGAATGCAATACAAACTTTTTCTTCTTTTTCCCTGTTTTTTTTGTACTTTTTTAAAATTCCTTTTAAAAAAATCTCATTGTGTTTATTTTTTCCTAGCTGTCACTTTTTTCTTTTTGTTCTCTATTTTTTTTTTCCTTTATTTGTTTTTCATTTTCTTTTTTTCTGGCTTTTTTCTGAATGTTTCCTTTTTTTCCTTTTTCTTTTTTTCTCAGCTTTTCACTACTTTTTCATTTTGGTATTTTTTTCTTTTTTGTTCTATTCCCGCCCTTCCTTTGTCATTTTGTGCATAGTTTTACATAATATTTGGTCATGTAGGGATTAAAGAAGCAAAAACAACCCGAAGAGCCGTTTGGTACCCGAAAGAGACGGTTATTTTTAGTGAGCCGAGCTAAAGAGACCGGGTCTCGAAAAACTCTACTGACTTTACTCAACTTCGTTTTACTTCGACATTGACTTCAAAATACTGCATTCAGAACACAGCGTCAGGGGAACCCGTGTATTTTTACATTCATGCACTGTAACTTTGACTTAATCCGCTTTTTAATTAGCAATTTCGAGCCCTAATTTTTGTGAGCTGGCAAGATTTTCTTGTGCGCAAAATAAGCTCTGGGTAGTGCGCAATTGTGCACACACGCAGCTTATAGGGAACATTGGCCGTCAGTATCATGCAAATGAGTCAAAATTTGGTTCCTTTACATGATTTGACTCATTTCTTTGTGTCCTCCTTATTGCACTCTGTCTCCTAAACACAGAGACATCATCACTGGTATTGATCAATCACATGTGCCTTCAAAAGAAAAACAGGGGAAAAAAGTTAAGCTTAGATTAGGTTGCAGATCGATCCTCGGGGGGAAGCACCAGGGCCTCGAACCTATGGATTTCTTCTTGGCTCTTGGGATCACGAGTAGACCAGCATTTTCAGAGCAAAGGCACCGGACCGGAACATAGGGGGAAGTTAAATCTGAATGATATGAAGGAGCAAGTCCAAGTATTATTTTGTATAATACCAAGAGAACTTTGAAATCACATCTTAGGCTAACAGGGAGCCAATGCAAGTTAGCTAAAATCAGGGTAATGTGATCAAACTTTCTTGTCTTAGTTAAAAGCCTCGCTGCAGTATTTTGTACCAGCTGAAGGCTCTTGATTTTGCACTTCGGTAGACCGATATACCTGTAATTTGAATAAGTTTATATGTTACTGTAAGGGAATACAGTTACATGCCTACTGTATACCAATTATGTCACACCGTTACATGAATTGCTTTAATCCCCAAGCCTGCGCTCATCACAGTATTCCTTTACACATTGTTTGTATTAAGTTCTTAATATAATGTGCAATTCAGCAATTTTGAAAAGGAAAACCCAGAATTGTCAAGTTGTTTTTTTTAAAATATATTTCCATAATGCCTTCCCTGATTTCTGTCTCATGACTGTAGCTTTTACGTGCCAATGTATTGAATGCATACTCAACCCCTGCCGAGCCATTTTTGTGATCAATTATGTTGCCTTTTCCTCAAGGTGACCTGGAGGGCAAGGTGAAATGGTTGGACAACTACCAGAAGGTCAAGCAACTGAGAGATGCGCTGGTGTGGCTGCCATTGTGGGAGCGGGACAAGCGGGCCTTTGTCCCTGAGGTAGGTTGGTCAATCCTGACGGCCGATACTTGCATACTGTTGGAGAGGTACTACTGCCCTCCCAAAATCGGCGTCAAATGAAAATCAATGTGGACCCTTTATCACGATTTCTCATTTGATTGTTAAATGTGAGCCACTCTGCCAGAATGAGCTGCAAGGAGCTGTGTTCCATTTTTGGCTACACACAGATAACTGAGAAAAAACAAGGAAAATAATGAAAAAAATATCATTCAATACATTTGATTTGCTATTTGAAAGATATGACTTTCAAACACATTCGCCGAGTTTCATAATCCTCATAAATAGGGAAAGTATCACAAACGGCAAATTAAAGTTCAAATTTCCTGATTTTAGAAAACAAAATTACAGTAAATTCCAGACTATAAGCCGCTACTTTTTTTCCCTAACTTTCAACCCTGCGGCTTATTCAGTGATGCGGCCAATTTATGTAATATTTCTAACGGCCGCCAGCGGCGCCAGAGTGTTGCTACCATTAACTGCCCAGTCACAGGCACAGTTTTGCTATATTATTATTATTAAAGCTTTAAAAACTCTCTCAGTGTACCGTCTTTCTTTGTAAATATGTGTAACCCATGTATAATATGTATTTGCAACTGTATATTTTCGTAATGTATTTATTTGTATTTATTTTAGACACTTATTCCGATATGTTTTGCACATGTGAACGAAAAAGGAGTGGCGGAAAAAACGCGGGGTGCCGAGTTTAAGTGGGGACCGCTGAAGGTGAGGGACAGACAAGGAAAGAAGAGGGGGTAAAAAGTTGGTTGAAGAAAAAGGAGTTGCGTGAGTAAATGTGTTCATCTGATATATTTTTCCCACCCTTACCTTTGGAAATATACACTTTTTTCCTTGGATTACTTTCAACGGGACCCAGACTCTGCAGGTCTGCATCAAACCTTAAGTACCGATATCCTTTTCCGTTCATTTTGCCGGCTGTGATTTTTGTACTGTGGACTTGAATGAAGGACATTTAGTTTCAATCGCGGGACTTGAAGTCGGGTTTGGGTTAATTTTGTGTTTGTGTTACATGTTTAAATGTGGGCGCGTGCGGCTTATATACAGGTGCGGCTTGTGTATGTACAAAATCGGTTTTCCTCTTAAAATGTGGTTGGTGCGGCTTATAATCAGGTGCGCTCTATAGTCCGGAATTTACGGTAGTTCTTATTGTGTATTTAAATCAATATGTGCTGAAATGTCTCAGTCTGGCCATATTCTTTTTTTATGTGTACAATGCTTTTGTTAAAATTACACTTTAGAGTTGGACTATCCCTTTAACTGTAAAAACATTTGAATGACATCACACCAAAAAACAAAGACCATTTTAAACGTGATTTTTCTCAAGGTTTTGATCAGAAAAGGGTGGATGGAAGGCCTTCATTCAAATGGTCATGTCTTCAAAATAGTCGATCATAAAGCCTTACCTATAGTATCATTTTAAAGCACATTTCTTATACTTTTCATTGATACCCAAATTTGATTTTTGCCTCTAACTCATTTCGGTAGATCAGGTCACATATGGCTACCAGAGGGCCACTCGTAGCATTAAAGACTGCCTTCACGTACCGATACTTCTAATCCATTCCTGATTTTGCAACACTCTGACCTACCGTAAATTCCGGACTATAGAGCGCACCTGATTATAAGCCGCATCCACAACATTTTAAGAGGATAACCGCTTTTGTACTCATGCAAGCCGCACCTGTAGATAAGCCGCATGCGCCTACATTAAAACATGTAACACAATCACAAAATTTACCCAAACCCTACTTTGAGTCCCGCGATTTTAACTGATTTTAACAGTACACAGTTCAAAAACCACAGCCAGCAAAATTACGGAAAATGATACCGGTACTTAAGGTTTGATGCAGACCTGCAGAGTCCGGGTCCCGTTGAAAGTAATCCAAGGAAAAAAAGTGTATATTTCTAAAGGTAATGGTGAGAAAAATATATATCCACTATTGTCAGGGATCAGAATGGAGATTTTCATTTTCAGCTGAAATAGCCAGGGTCCAGGAATAAAGCAGGGCGGAGCCAACACTACAACCCCCCCCACCCCACAACCCCCCAAGCTCCTGGGTTTTAGGCAACTTACTTGTCCAAAACCATGCTTATATTTATCATTTAAGTAACATTTTTAGAAGATTAAAATAATTTGCCCACATAACTGATTTTTTTGTAAATACTGCAAGATAAGTTCAAATGCAGTTCAGTCCCTGCAGCTTGAGCAACAATGCGGCCAATTTTTCTAACGGCCGCCAGGGTGCGCCAGAGCAATAAAGGAAAGAGTGAGACAGTCGGATTTTGAATTTGTTTGCTACGCAAGAGAAAAAGTGAAAAAGTCGGAATGCCGTTGGGGTTCAAAAACAGCGGAAATCCGCGGAGCCGCGGAAAATTCTGATCCCTGTATTGTCTGCCGTGTCCACAAACACTCACCTTTACCGGTCCCCACTTCCCGTCATTCCCCGCGTCTGTTACGCCCCTTTTTTTTAATTGGTCAGTGCAAGACTTATCAGAATAAGTCTCTAAAATAAATACATTACAAAAATATACAGTTGCAAATACATATTATACATGGTTACACATATTTACAAAGAAAGAAGGTACACCGAGAGAGTTTTCAAAGCTTTAATAATAGTATTATAACTTTCATCCCAAACCGTGCCTGTGAAGGGTAGCAAAACGCTACTAACAACACGCTCGCAATACAGTTAACGGGTCTGTTAAAAAAAACATACCGTATATGTAGAAATCACGGTAAACCTTTCTCATCTTCCTCCCTATAACTGACGTCATCAAAGTTGACCTCGTTTAGTATGGGAAAGAGACTTTATCATATAAACTTCGTCCCACGCTCCCTTATTCAAAAACATGCTAGCAACACGCTCGCAAGGTAAAGTTTGCGTGCAGTAGCTCTGTTTCCTTCTTTATCGGACTGCTCAATTGCGTTTACCTTGTAAGCTGCGTCATGTCAGGCAGTGTGTTGTATTTCCTTTTTTGAATATAAGTGTTAATTTTTAATACTTCTTAAAGCAATCAATAAGGGTACAATGCTTGTGTTATTTTGTGCCTCCTAGTGGTTAAAAACTTCAATCATTTACAAACATCAATGATTTAAATGCTTGTAGGCAATGTTCCCTGTAATTTTCCACGGGTCTGAGCGTTCACACAAAGTCGGTGAGCAACGCTTGAAACAACACTGAGCAACAGCAATCCCAACTGTGGCAACTAAGTCGTTATCAAACATGTCCAAAACTTGACATCACGTTACATTATGCTGAGTTTCTGGCAATGCAAAAAATGTTTTCACTTTTGAATGAATTGACTAATGTATTAATGCAAAGGTTGTACGGCCTACAAACGTCATTTGTTTTTACAACAATTCTTTCACAAGATTTCCATTTCTTTTTTTTCCCTGTATCTTTTGTCGCATACTACTAACATTTTTGAGGGCTTATTTAGTCGGTTGCACGATACACAACTGTATTTAATCACATTTTTTAGTGGAAGTACAATGTTGACAACAAGATTGACTTGGTATAATTGGAAATTATTTGAATGCAACACAAACTTGTTCTTCTTTTTCCCTGTTTTTTTCTATTTTTTTTTTAATTCCTTTAAAAAAAAATCTTATTGTTTATTTTTTCCGAGCTGTTACTTTTTTCTTTTTGTTCTCTATCTACTTTTTTCCTTTGTTTCTTTCTTTTCTTTTTTTCTGGCTTTTTTCTGAATTTTTCCTTCTTTTTTCTCTTTGTTTTTTTTCCTCAGCTTTTCACTACTTTTTTATTTTGGTATTTTTTTCTTTTTTGTTCTATTCCCCCTTTAAGTCATTTTGTGCACATTTTACATAATATTTGGTCATGTTGGGATTAAAGAAGCAAAAACGACCTGAAGAGCTGTGTGACCCGAAAGAGCCGGTACTTTTTAGTGAGCCGAGCCGAAGAAGCCGGTTCTCAAAACTCTACTGACTTTACACAACTTCGTTCCACTTCGACCTTGACTTCCAAATACCGCATATGGAACACAACGTCAGGGGAACCCTTATATTTTTACCTTCATGCACTGTAACCTTGACCTAATTCGCTTCTTACTTAGCAATTTCGAGCCCTGATTTTTGTGAGCTGGCTAGATTTTCTTGTGCGCGGAAAAGCTCTGGGTAGTGCGCAATTGCGCACGTGCGCAGCATAGAGGGAACATGGCTTGCAGGTCAAGGTCAAGAAATTTGATTATTTTTCATAACATGAGGCTCACTTAAAGGGAGCGGACATGATTGTCCGCCATCTTGCTGCGTTCAGATACACGAAAAAGTGGTCAAGTATTACAAAGTGTCCCTTTAAATCATTCAGCCTCGCTTTTCATGGAATACAGACATGCGTTATGGGCTCCGAATCTGAGGCTGCTCCGTCTTGTTTGCCTTCAGACAGTGAAGCATCTGCTGAAGGCGGTGACCTTGGAGAATCTCATCTCGCACCGGAGTCTGCTGCACGACGGCAAGCTGGTGCTCACAGGTGCGCCCGAAACTGGCTTAGGGGGCGCTCTCACGCCGTCTCACAGAACATCTCTTCCCCAGAGAACGCCAAGTTCATCGACGTCTACCTCTTCCTCTTTGACGAATTCCTGCTCATCACCAAGATCAAGAGGAACAAGAAGGTGCGTCGGTGGGGAGATGCATTTGTTAGCAAAAAAAAAAAATCGAATACCGTAAATTCCGGACTATAAAGCGCACCTGATTACAAGCCGCACCCACCACATTTCGGGGGGAAAATCGATTTTGTACATACACAAGCCGCACCTCTATATTAGCCGCATGCGCCCACATTGAAAAAAACGCAATACAAACACGAAATTAACCCATACCCGATACAGTCCAAAAAACACAGCCGTCAAAATGAATGGAACATAATACCGGTACTTAACATTTAATGCAGACCTGCAGGTGCCCGTTGAAAGTAATCCAAGGAAAAAAGTGTATATTTCCAAAGGTAAGGGTGGGAAAAAATATATATCCACTATTGTCAGCCGCATCCACAAACACGTCTCACCTTTACTCCACTTCCCGTCAGCCCGCGTTTGCGCCGCCTCTTTTTTCTCATTTGCTCGTACAAAACGTATCAGAATAAGTTTCTAGAATACATTACAAAGATATACAGTTGCAAATACATATTATACATGGTTACATATATTTACAAAGAAAGACGGTACACCGAGAGAGTTTTCAAAGCTTTAATAATAATATTATATCTTTCATCCCAAACCGTGCCTGTGAAGGGTAGCAAAACGCTACTAGGAACACGCTCGCAACACAGCTCTGTTAAAAAAACATGCCGCACTTGTAGTGAGCACGGTAAGCCGTCCTCATCTTCCTCTTCATAGCTGACGTCATCAAAGTTGTCTTCCTCTAGTCTGGGAAAGAGACTTTGTCATATAGACGTCGTCCCACGTTCCCTTATTCAAAAACGCGCTGGCAACTCGCTCGCTCCTTCTTTATCAGACTGCTCGATTGCTTTTAGCTTGAATGTTGCGTCATGTGTCTTTCTTTTTGCAATTTGCATGATGAAGATATGTCTACACTAATTTGTGCACAAGCTAAAAAGTTTCAGTCTAAATCTTACCTTTTGTACTCGAGCGCCGCTGGCAGCCGTTAGAAAAATTACGTAAATTGTCCGCATCACTGAATAAGCCGCAGGGTTAAAAGTTTGGGAAAAAAGTAGCGGCTTATAGTCCGGAATTTACGGTAGGTTTCCTCTTGTACAACACCCCTGATTAATTGATCTTGTTTGTATTCAATTTTGAGCGTTCCTCCCTTCTTGCCACCTTCCCAAACAAATATAATTTAAGATAACGAAACCTAATGTATGAAGTTGAATCATGAAACCGCCCCAAATTCAAACTTTCTTTATAAAAGTACAGTGTTTATTTTACCTGTGAAAAGTGATGGGTCCCGGGTACTCGCATGCTCAAAAATCTATGGGTCCCAACAGAGATCTATGACTCCCCAAAATTTAGTGTGCTCCATGCCCTTACAAACGTATTTTCCCTTACAAAATACAAATATATCTTTTCTTTTTCAAACATGTTTATTTATGTAGTTTAACATGTTATATTGTACATGTGTTTCGTTATATCATATATATTGTTAATGAACATTTTGTTGTGAGACACTGAGTTGCCTGACATGAATGAGATTTATTATGAAAAAAGTTCAAAAATGAAGTCGCTTGTACGTTCACTGTAGAAGGAAAAAATATATGCAAATATAATTAAGTAGAATAATACATTTTCTTATTCATATTATGAATTCATTTTCTGCATTAAATTATTGTTGGTAATATACTGATTAAACGGGATCACCACAAACCTGTCTTTTTTTCACTTTCTCCTTTTATACTTCCTTTTTTTCTTAACTTCTTTATACAACATAATCATTCGTAATATAACGCATCAAAGCAAGTGAGCCGTTGGAGAGCCGCTCTTTAATGAGTTGAGCCGAAAAAGCCGGTTCTCTAAAAAGAGACAAACTTTCACTACACAACTCGAACTGGAGATCGGCGTGCAGACGAAAACTCGAACCGCGAGACCAAAACAACAATGGTGGATCTGCCTGACGAAATCTGACGGTAAATCTTTGTTAAAAAATGATAATGACAATTTTGTGTCAAAAAAGTTGCGTCCCGGGGACGCACGTTGATTTGACACGAAGCGTCCCCAGCAAAAATAATGCGTCTAAGACGCAGGGACGCGGGCAAACGAGAACACTGAAAGTAATATTATTTAGCAAATACATCCTGAAAGAGTACAGACTTCTTCTCTGCGGGTGTTCTGCTCTCTGGTACACAATTTTAGCTGAAATGGCTTAAATAGGCCAGGACAGGAAAAACAACTTGTAGTAATAAATCTTCAGGATAACATATTAAAATATAACAGTTTATTCTAAGTTTGTCAATGGTCAAAATACTTGAACATCACTACAAGTGCTACAATTAACAATCTAGAAATCTCTCTTCAATTAAAGCCAAAGTTTCTTTTAAATCAGGGGCAGGATCAGTCATAAAATGTCACTGAGCACGGCAACGAATTGAAAAAAAAAATATACAGAATGTAATCAACACAGCCCAGAAGATTATTGGCTCCTCTCTGCCCAGTCTGGAGGAAATTGCCAGCTTGCTATATTGCAACAGTCAGTATTCCAAGGTAATTTTGATGCACTATTGTTAAAATGTAACTTTTTTTTCTCATTGCACTATATGAGGGCTCGCAAGCCATATAGCCTATGGCTCGCGAGCCACATGTGGCCCTTTTCAAGAGTCCACATGGCAATTTTGTACCCTGGCATTATTCATTCCTTTTAGTTTGGGAATTTTAGGGGCTCAATACTCTTCACCCCCTCCAAAAAGAGGAGTTAAAAAAATACTGATAAATGAGCAGTTACCTACCTTAAATTCCAGACTATAGAGCGCAGCTGATTATAAGCTGCACCCTCCACATTTTAAGAGGATAACCGCTTTTGTCCTTACACAAGCCGCACCTGTATATAAGCCGCATGCGCCCACATTAAAACATGTAACACAATCACAAAATTAACCCAAGCCCGACCTGCGATTGTAACTGAATACAAAGTACACAGTTCCAAAACCACAGCCAGCAAAATGGACGGAAAATGATACCGGTACTTAATGTTTGATGCAGACCTGCAGAGTCTGGGTCCCGTTGAAAATAATCCAAGGAAAAAAAAAAGTATATTTCCAAAGGTGAGGGTGGAAAAAATATATATCCACTATTGTCCGCTGCGTCCACAAAAACGTCTCACCTTTACTCCACTTCCCATCAGCCCCCGTTTTTGATTCGCCCGTGGAAAGCATATCAGAATAAGTCTCTAAAATAAATACATTACAAAAATATACAGTTGGAAATACATGTTATACATGGTTACACATATTTACAAAGAAAGACGGTACACCGAGAGAGTTTTCAAAGCTTTAATAATAATATTATAGCTTTCATCCCAAACCGTGCCTGTGAAGGGTAGCCAAACGCTACTAGGAACACGCTCGCAACACACAAAACGGACCTGTTAAAAATATATACGTTATTTGTGGAAATCAGGGTAAACCGTTCTCATCTTCCTCCTTATAACTGACGTCTTCAAAGTCGTCTTCCCTAGTATGGGGAAGACGGATTTGTCATAAAGACGTCGTCCCACACTCCCTTTTTCTAAAACACGCTAAGCAAAGTTTACGTGCAGTAGCTCCATTTTCCTTCTTTATCGGACTGCTCGATTGCTTTTAGCTTGAAAGCTGCGTCATGTGCCTTACTTAATGCTATTTACATGGTGAGGATATGTCTATGCTAATTTAAATTGTGCACAAGCTAAGAAGTTGCAGTCTTCTTCAGCGCATATATTCCACCGGTCTAAATCTTACCTTTTGTACTCGAGCGCCACTGGCGGCCGTTAGAAAAATTATATAAATTGGCCGCATCCCTGAATAAGCCGCAGGGTTGAACGTTTGGGGAAAAAGTAGCGGCTTATAGTCCGGAATTTAAGGTAAATGGGTTCCCCTTTGCTTTTGCGCAGAGGTCCCTGGGCCCGGAAGCCAACACTCTACGCTTGTCACAGAACTTGGAACTGGACCAGTTGCTGAAGGAAGGCTGCACCTTCACAGTTCTGGACCAGCCTGTTTCTCTGGACCGTCTCCAGCTCAGGAACATTGATCAACTAAACGCCTCTAGTAAGTCCAAGGACTCATCTGGGATGTTGTCTTTTCCTTCATTTGTTATGATTTCTCTTTTTTTGTTTGTTTTTTGAAGCATCGGGGCTGCCATATTCTTTTATAATCACGCACCAGAACCGCTACCAGCAGTGCATCGGTGCATTCGTCCTGCAGGCTGGGTCAGAAGCTTCCAAGGTATGCAAATCAAGGAACATCCCTTGGATTCAATTTACTGTAAATTCTGGACTACAGGTGGCGCCTGATTGAATGTCTGGCCTTTATTATTCATCATACAAGTATACGATTGATAAGTATAATAGCCGCACGTGCAAATTTGAGGAAGAAACTCAACTTTGTTTTCAGGCTGTAGGCTTAAACAGCCATGAAAATGAACTCATTCATGTCCATTTTGTACGTTTGAAAAAAAAAAAATCAGCAGGAAAATGTCTCATAAAGAAAAGTAACTACCGTGAATTCCGGACTATAGAGCGCACCTGTATATAAGCCGCACCCACCACATTTTAAGAGGAAAACCGGTTTTGTACTTACACAAGCCGCACCTGTATATAAGCCGCATGCGGCCACATTAAAAGAATGTAACACAAACATAAAATTAACCCAAACCCGGCTTTAAGTCCCGCGATTGAAAATGGATCTCCTTCAGTAAAGTACACAGTCCAAAAATCACAGCCGGCAAAATGAACGTAAAATGACACCGATACTTAAGGTTTGATGCAGACCGGCAGAGTCCGGGTCCCGTTGAAAGTAATCCAAGGAAAAAAGTCTATATTTCCAAAGGTAAGGGTGGGAAAAATATATATCCACTATTGTCCGCTGCGTCCACAAACACTCACCTTTACCGGTCCCCACTTCCCGTCACCTCGCGTTTGTTACGCCCCTTCTTTTTAATTGGCCCGTTCAAAACATATCAGAAAAAGTGTCCAAAATAAATACAAATAATTACATTACAAAAATATACAGTTGCAAATACATATTATACATGGTTACACATGTTTACAAAAAAAGACGGTACACCGAGAGAGTTTTCAAAGCTTTAATACTAATAACATAACTTTCATCCCAAACAGTGCCTGTGACAGGGCAGTTAATGGTAGCAACACGCTCGCAACACGGTAAATGGGTCTGGTATAAAAACATACCGTACTTGTAAAAATCACGGTAAACCGTCCTCATCTTCCTCCTTAGAACTGAAGCCATCAAAGTCGTCTCCCTTAGTGTCGAAAAGAAACTGTCATATAGACGTCGTCCCACGCTCCCATCCACTCCTGATTCTGTGCCCTCCTCTCCGTCACGCAGCAGACCGGCTTTTCGGAACCCGTTGGTGATGGCGGATTATTTTATGCTGCCCCACGCTCTAAGAATCCACTGGCAGACTTGCAAAAAGGTTGCCTTTCCCATGCGGCCAGTTTTAGTGAAAGATTTCTCGCCGCTAGTCAAGCCAAGAAGTTGCAGTCTTCCTCGGCGCATATATTCCACCGGTCTAAATCTTACCTTTCGTACTCGAGCGCCGCTGGCGGCCGTTAGAAAAATTATATAAATTGGCCGCATCACTGAATAAGACGCAGGGTTGAAAGTTTGGGAAAAAAGAAGCGGCTTATAGTCTGGAATTTACGGTAATTGTTCTATGATTAAGACTCACGTTTGCAGTCTCTGTCCTCAGCTCTCAATGTCAATCAACTATGGCAGCAGTCAACAATCATCTGATTGACATGAACATTTACGAAAGAGTGTGACAAAAATCATTATACATGAATACTTGGAATCTTGTAATGAGTACTGTCGGCTGATTGAATATTTTAGTATGGCAAGAGGTGACTAATTATTGGGTATATTATTTTCTATTGTGCCAGAAACTAACGTCATGTCAGGCTGGGATCAGTCTGATGACTAAGTCTGATAATTTCCGTGTACTCCTCCTTAGCAACTATTAACAACATGTATACCGTATTTTCCGCACTATAAGGCGCACCTAAAAGCCTTTATTTTTTTCAAAAGCTGACCATGCGCCTTATAATACAGTGCGCCTTATATATGGATCAATATTAAGTCGCAAAGTCTTGCAACTAATGCAGCAGCCTCCGACTAAATTTCCCCCCGAACGCCAAGTAGTCCCAATGTATGCTGGGATTTATTTACCGGCGTTTCATTGGCTAACCAATGTGTCAATCATCATTTGAATCGATCACTATTGGCTAAAGTTATTCGGAGTTAAAGGGGCGGATCCTTTTTATCATTTACAGGCTAGCATAGGCTAAAGGGGCGAAACAAAGCCTGTAATTGGCCGAAAAAGATGAATGTGTATAGCATGTTGGGTTGACGGCATAGAGACAGTATTTTACTATTCTGTATTGTATTTGTAAATATTTTACTCTCCTGGATTTACTACACTCACGGATATAAGAGGACCATGGTTGCACATTATTATTGAACACAACGACTTCGGTGAGCTACTCCGGCTATATATTTTCCCTGTATCTTGTTTCAGACTGAACTCAATGTTTCTGTGATAAGCGGTGCAGATAATGGATGGAATGGAGTGTCTATTTTTAAATTCTACTCAATTCCAAGTGTTTATTGTCATATGCACAGTAAAGTTGCGAGCGAAAAAGAAAATAGAAACTAAGGCATGGTTGGCATTTCTTGAATCCCAAGACTTTAACCTTCCGAATGATATTTGGAACGATGCATTTGAGTGACATCGTACGGACACCGCATCCGCACTTGCCTACGACACGTATTTGCGTCTTTGCAAGCTTTGGGAATGTTAAGGGTGTAATCAGTTGGACTGAACTATCTGACTGTTTTGTCCACGTTCCCATTGTAGCGCCTTATCATTTGGTGCGTCTTATATATGTCAAATATAGGACCAAGAACTATTTTTTTCGGGGTGCGCCCTATAACCCGGTGCGCCTTATAGTGCGGAAAATACGGTAATTTGTTTTTTATGGAGCTGTAGCAGTACTTGGTTCTCTTATGACTTTGTCATATGTGCTAGGGATGGGAGAGGTAAAGATCAGTTGCATGGCACAGCAAATGTAAAATAAGTTGTGATTGTACTGAAATTTAGTCCATACAGTACAATAAGTTTTGGGAATATTTTTGTTGGACCCGTGTATATTTTTATCCATCCATCCATTATCTGCACCGCTTATCCTCAGTAAGGTCGCGGGGGTGCTGGAGCCAATCCCAGCTATCTGTGGGCAGGGGACACCCTGAACTGGTTGCCAGCCAGTCGCAGGTCACACAGACAACTCTCACTCATTCACACCTAGGGACAATTCAGACCGGCCAATTAACCTGATTTGCATGTCTTTGGAATGTGGGAGGAAACTCACTCAAGCACGGGGAGAACATGCAAACTCCACACAGAGAGGCGGCAGTAGCTTGACTTGAACCCTAAACCTCTGCACCGCGGGGCTGCACGCTAACCACCCAGCTGCCGTGCTGCTTATATACATATGTACTTATCCTTGAAGTAATTAAAGGCATTTAATTTTTCATTCAAAAAATTTTCTTAATTGGTATTAAAATGGGTTAAATCCAATTTTCGGATAACTTAAAAAACATCTAAAAAAAATCTAACATTTATAAATTGGCTTTTAATAATTCACCGATTTACTTGTAGCAACCAACGTCACTCCAATAGTGCTTTCAAAACGGCAATGTGGTTTCAGTCTGGCCTTTCAGAGCAGACGCATGTCTTAGATCTACCCACAATACGCACAGCAACTTCAGACAGAGATGTTTACTTTAGACCATGGGAAACTGTAGAAGGGAGTCCTAGATACTCTTGCTGTTTACCCACGCTTCATTCAATTATTTCACCTTGACATCCAGAGCACTTGGCAGAAATCGCATTGCATCATCCGACACCGCGTGTCTCCGAAATGCATTGTTTTAATTAAACGGTAGGATTCCCTGGTCCGCATCAGTACTAGGCTGCTCGCTAGGGGACGCTCACACTTCCGTTCTGGTTCCCCGGCATTTTTATTGCACGCCAATGTTTTTTTTTTTAATTAGAGGGAGTGGCTGTCGAAGATCGAGGAGGCCGTGTCGGCCATGCTGAAGCTGGACTCTCGGCAGGCCCGCGTCAAAAACGCCTCCTTGTGGTTGGAGTCGTCGCAGATCTGAAGATCTTTCCACACTCCAGACAAACGCGTCCACCTGAACGAGTTGTAGACGACACAGACGGGCTCCGGCACTAGCATGTACAGTACGACGGCTAACTTCTACTGTAGTGTACATTAAAGCTCTCGCATGTTGTACAACTTCCTTCGTATCTCTTTGTATCCGAGGAGCAATATTGGTGGGTGACGGTCTTGGGACGAACGCGGTACAAAAGAACCCCTTACTGGAACCCAGTTACTTTTCTCGGTCACCAGAACTGGAACGCGTCATAAGTACAATTCGGTATCTCGACTGTGGATACGACGTGGAGCGTAAGTGCGTTACTCATTAAATGCAAATAATGAACAGTGATGTTCTCGGTCTGCTGGATAGCTCTAGATTGTTCATATTGTCATAAACAACCTTCGATTCATCAGCGCGCGTGCGCAATCGCGCACTGCCCGCACAATAAAATCTATCCAGCGCAATGTTCCCTCTAAGCTGCGTGTGTGCGCAATTGCGCACTACCCAGAGCTTTTCCGAGCACAAGAAAATCTAGCCGGCTCACAAAAATCAGGGCTCGAAATTGCTAATTAAGAAGCGAACTAAGTCAAAGTTACAGTGCATGTAGGTAAAAATACACGGGTTCCCCTGACACTGTGTTCTAAATGCGGTATTTTGAGGTCAATGTCGAAGTAGAACGAAGTTGAGTAAAGTCAGTAGAGTTTTTCGAGAACCGGCTTCTTTGGCTCGGCTCACTAAAAGGAACCGGCTCTTTCTGGTCCTAAACGGCTCTTAAGGTTGATTTTGCTTCTTTCATCTCTACAAGACCAAATATTATGTAAAATTGTGCACAGAGTGACTTATAGGAGGGGGGGAATAGAACAAAAAAGGAAAAAAATACCAAAATGAAAAAGTAGTGAAAAGCTGAGAAAAAAACAAAACAAAAGGAAGAGAAAAAAGGACATTTTCAGAAAAAAGCCAGAGAAAAATAAAAAGAAACAAAGGAAAAAAGTAAATAGAGTAAAAAGTAACGGCTAGGAAAACAAACAATGAGATTTTTTCAAAGGAATTTAAAAAAAAAATAATGGAAAAAAAAACAGGGAAAAAGAAGAAAACGTTTGTGTTGCATTCAATAATTTCCAATTATACCAAGTCAATCTAGTTGCCAACATTGTACTTCCACTAAAAAACGTGATTAAATACAGTTGTGTATCGTGCAACCGACTAAATAAGCCCCCAAAAATGTTAGTATTATGCGACAAAAGATACCAGGAAAAAAAGAAATGGAAATCTTGCGAGAGAATTGTTGTAAAGCCAAATGACGTTTGTAGGACGTACAACCTTTGCAATAATACATGAGTCAATTCATTCAAAAGTGAAAATAATTTTTTGCATTGCCGGAAAGTCAGCAAAATGTAACGTGACGTCAAGTTTTGGATAATAACTTAGTTGCCACACTTGGGATTGCCGTTGCTCACTGTTGTTTCAAGCGTTGCTCCCCGACTTTGTGTGAACGCTCAGACCCGTGGAAAATTACAGGGAACATTGATGGACAGTATTCAAAAACGGAGGGTGGATTGAATCCCAGAGACAAAATGGATATGAAGTGTCTCGGCTAAGCGTTGATTTTCAAGCTCTCAAGATTGCACAAGCTAAAAATGATGAAAAGTAACCACTTCTAGAGGTCGGTGCACAAGTTTTCTTCCGTTTCTTTTATTATGCGTGTTATGTTCAATGCAAAAGTAACCAATCAGGAAGAACGGGAGATTCACCGAAGGACCTGCTCATGTCAAGGTAATAAGTCCATTTTAGAACGTTATCCAGTATTTTTCAGGGTTGTGTTTCACAAGCTATTTTAAAAACGTAATTTGTTCTTGTATTTGGTCATTAATTTGTTGTTGCACTGAAAGGTGAATATTTTAAAGTGTCTTGGAGGGATTCAAGTTTCTTAGTCTAAAAAAGTTGAAATGAATTATGGCAGAGTGAAAAAATAAATATTATAATCCTGTAGAGTAATAGATTTTTCAAAAACGGATCAATTACATTAACTTTTTTTTATTTTGTTTCCTTATACATTGCTTTGTACTTTTATTCATTATTAGTTGTGATTGCTCCAGCGAGGCACGACTACATTGCCAAGTTTTGGCAATGCTAACTTCTTCATAGTAAAAAATTTTGGTAATGGCTATATTTTAACGACTTCATATTTACAAATAATGCTAATGGACTCATGTTGATGAGTTATGCTAATGGATATGCTGAAAAGTTATGCTAACGGCTAAATGCTAACTTCTTGATACTAGAAAATGTTGGTAATGGCAATATTTTAAAGACTTCATATTTACAAATTATGCTAATGGCCTCATGATGACGGGTTATGCTAATGGGTATATGCTGAAAAGCGTTGCTAACGGCTAAATGCTAACTTCTTCATGCTAAAAAATGTTGGTGATGGCTATATTTTAATAACTTCATATTTACAAACTGCCAATGGGTACATGTTGATGAATTATGCTAATGGATACATGCTAAAAAGTGATGCTAATGGATAAATGCTAACTGCTTCATGCTAAAAAATTATGCTACTGGCCACATGCTAACGAATCAGCAAAATGAATGGGCTCAATGCATTCCGGATTGGCCAACTCAAATGGAACAGCCCATTCTATTTGAATTTGTATATTTTAAGAGTTTTTAAAGTGTAATAAGTGTTATTACTATGTTATTACCATGAATGTGAGTTTTAGACCTCCACAAGGCATATATATCCTTGTTGCTAACGATTATGGGCCCATCCGAAATGAACTTGATGTTGGGCAGGCTTGGGGAGTAACGGATTACATGGAACGGCAAAAATGATGTTGGCAAGCTATTAGGATTTATTTTCATTTTGTTTCTGTCGCATTTTATGTTCGTTTTGCCGGAGATCAAAGCCAGGAGAGAAAGCTTACCACGTGTTGTGAGTCATCATTTTATTCATATTTAGTTTCTTTTGTCTTTTATTAGCATATTTGGTATTGGAGTCATCCAAAAGTAATTGAAAGTAATCAAGTTAAAGTAACCCTACCCAACCCTGGTGGTTTGCAATAACCTGTGCAGCCCTTTGAGACTTTTGTGATTAAGGGCTTTACAAATAAACACGACTTAACATTTATACAAGAAAACTGTTTCACATATTAAAATATGATAACATTTACCACTTTGTAATGTCAAAAGATTGTTTATGTATGCAAAAAGTCAAGAGTGGAAACATTAACAGAACGGAGAATATTTTATTTACTTACATATTAATGAATTTCAAAGTGAACTGAGGGCAGCACGGCGGTGCAGTGGTTAGCGCTTGTGCGGCACAGTTCATGTCATGGGAACCTGTCGTGGGTTCAACTCCAGCTCCAGACTTCCTGTGCGGAGTTTGCATGTTCTCCCCGTGCTTGCGTGGGTTTCCTCCCACGTTCCAAAAACATGCATTTCAGGTGAATTGGCCGGTCAAATTGTACCTAGGAGTGAATGAGCGAATGAGTTGTCTGTCCCCGTGTACCCTGCGATTGGCTGGCAACCAGTTCAGGGTGTCCCCTGCCCACTGCCCGGAGATGGCTAGGATAGGTTCCAGCCCCCCCGTGACCCTAATGAGGATAAGCGGTACGGCTAATGAGATGAGATCAAAGTGAACCGATCCAAATGAGTGATAAGTGGGACTTTTATTTCTCCTCTGTATCCTGAATAAATAACGGTGCAAAAACAGACAGTCGCACACCTTTACTCAAAGCTTCCCTCAAAACGAAAAGCTGGTTAGCATGCCCGACAGCAAAAAACAAAAACAAAAAAAATCCCCAGTTCAGTGTTTTAATAATCAAATATGTGGTGACTCATCATAAAAGAACAATGCATTCGACAAATTTTAAGTTTCCCGTCTTGTGAAAAGCATTATAATTGTCAGCTGTTGTAAGTATGGCAAGGGTAGAAAAGCTTAGTCTTGTAATACAGGAGAAACTGAGCTATGAATGGGATTAAATCCTGTGTGGTCTCTGCAGATTATTTTGGCACATGATTCCAACGTTGCAATAGAGCTCCCACTGTCCAACTGAGGTAGACAAAATAACACCAGTTTGTGAAACTAAAATAACCATAAACCGAGGCCATCATTTGTTTCCATTTAATACCTTCAGTGCTTAAAACAGGGGTGTCAAACTCATTTTAAATGGGGGGCCACACGATAGAACAAACATTCTGTCGGGGGCCGGACTAGTAGATTAAAGAGAAAGAAAAAGAGATAAAGATATAAGAGGAAGAGGGCGGGACAAAGCAGAGAGGGAGAGAGCGTGAGAAACAAAAGAGATAAAAAGAGAAGTCGTGAGACAGGGGGAAAGAAAGGGAGAGGAAGAAAGAAATCCAAAGAGAAATAGAAAGACAGGAGAGAAAAGAGAAAAGAAAGCGCGAAGGGTATGAAGAGAGAAAGAGAAAAGGAGAAAAAGAGGGAGAGAGCATGAGAAACAAAAGAGATAAAAAGTCGTGAGAGAGGGGGAAAAGAAAAGGAGAGGAAGAAAGAAATCCAAAGAGAACTAGAAAGACAGAAGGAGAGAAAAGAAAGCGCAAAGGGTATGAAGAGAGAGAGAAAAGGAGAAAAAGAGGGAGAGAGCGTGAGAAACAAGAGATAAAAAGTTGTGAGAGAGGGGGAAAAAGGGAGAGGAAGAAAGAAATCCAAAGAGAAATAGAAAGACAGAAGGAGAGAAAAGAAAGCGCAAAGGGTATGAAAAGAGAAAGAGAAAAGGAGAAAAAAAGGGAGAGAGCGTGAGAAACAAATGAGATAAAAAGTTGTGAGGGGGAAAAAAAGGGAGTAGAAGAAGGAAATCCAAAGAGAAATAGAAAGACAGAAGGAGAGAAAAGAGAAAAGAAAGCGCGGAGGGTATGAAAAGAGAAGAGAAAAGGAAAAAAGGAAGTTAGAGCAAAAGAAGTTAAAAGACAGAGAAAGAGACAAAGAGCAACAAAGGAAGAGGAAAAAGAGAAACACAGAGAGTGAAAGAGACAGAGTGGGAGAAAAGGGGTGGAAAAGAAAGCGAGGGAGAGAAATAAATACAAGTACAGTGTCTTTGTTCAAGGCACCTGGCTTTGGCAACATCAAGTTGACATAATTCAACCAGCAGCTCGTTTTTCTCTTGCGCTTCTCTGAGTGTTGTCAGGCGGGCCGGATTCAATCCCTTAGTGGGCCTGATCTGGCCTGCGGGCCGCCTGTTTGACACCTGTGGCTTAAAATGATTAAAAGGCGGGTTCAAAACCCAAGAAAATGTACTGCAGTTTGGGTGTTTATCGTACATTCTTTGGTCATAAGTTTTAAAACATCACCAATCCTCTGAGATGTAAATGAGTACATGATTAGGGCGAATTAAATTAAAATGTATTCGTTTTGAAGATTGGGATTCATTCTTCCGAATTTGAATAAAGAATTCAAAAGCATGAGAAGGATTTCTCAAATGTTAAATATGCGCACTGCCTGACCCCGGCCAAGTCTGTAGTCCACCTCCGGCCAAACACCTTGAAGCATATCCTGAGTGAAAGTCTCCATCAGATTTCTATTTTTTCCTTTTCTTACATTCAAATGATCTGCTTGCGAGTTATCACAGGGAACTTCAGTGTCTAGCGAAAGTCTTTACACCCCCCCTGCCCCCAAGAATTTGTCCTATTACCACATTTCAGGCTTCAAACTTAAAGCTAAAAAAAACTGGAAATATTTTCCAAGAATCCACAACACGTGAGACACAATTTAGAGGCAAATCATTTCAACATTTATCTTAAATTTACAACAAAAAAGCTGAGAAGTGTTGCAAAAATCGCCCCCCTGTTTCTCCAGCTCAGCCAACTGACTCCAGAAATTCCCGAGTGACTGATTATAATAATTAATATTCAAAGGATATGAAATGTTCTGAAACATTACAATAATGTCAACAAAGACGCTCATCCACAGGCTACCACACAAAGCAAATCAGAGCTTAAAAAGAAATGAACCATTCAAGTCATAGGATAGAATTCATACCTGTCAACCTGTACGTTTTTGCCGTAAAAATTACGTCTATTATGCATTTTAAGATGAGTACGACGTACGAGGAAATCTGTTCGGAAAAACGCAAATTTGTCAATGATGGGTACCATCCGATATACACCGACTATCACGAAACGGCAAATCAATCGAGTCAAAAGAGTTCGCCGCGGTAGCCTCTAACTCGGTATTGCTTTTTTTCGTTGGAAATCAAGCGAGCGGTTTGATGCTACTGTGCGCATGCATCTGCCGCCTCGGATTTCACGTGGTAGTTATGTAGTGAAAGGAAGTCCGAAACGGCAAATCAATCGAGTCAAACGAGTTCGAGTTGTGTAGTGAAAGAAAGTCCGTCTCTTTTTTAGAAAATCTGTACGTAAAAATGCAAATTTGTCAATGATGGGTACCATCCGGTATACACCGACTATCACGAAACGGCATATTAATCAAGTCAAACGAGTTCGCCGCGGTAGCCTCTATCTCGGTATCGTTTTTTTTTTTTTTTTGTAAACGAAGCTAGCGGTTTGATGCTACTGTGCGCATGCGTCTGCCACCTCGGATTTCATGTGGTAGTTATGAAGTGAAAGGAAGTCCGTCTCATTTTAGAGAACCGGCTTTTTCGGCTCAACTCATTAAAGAGAGCCGGCTCTCAAACGGCTCACTTGCTTTGATGCATTATATTACGAATCATTATTGTTGTAAAAAGAAGTTAGTATAAAAGGAGAAAATGAAAATATACGGATTAAAAGTTATCCCTTTAATCAGTACATTACCAACAATAATTTAATGCAGAAAATGAATTCATAATTTGAATAAGAAAATGCATTATTCTACTTAATTCTATTTGCATGTATTTTTTCCTTCTACAGTGAACGTCCAAGCAACTTCATTTTGGAACTTTTTTTTATAATAAAGCTCGTTCATGTCGAGCAACAAAATGTTAATCAACAATATATATGATATAACGAAACACATGTACAATATAACATGTTAAACTACATAAATAAACACGTTTGAAAGAAAAAATATGGCATAAGATTATTTTGTTTTTTGTAAGGGAAAATACGGCAGTTTGTAAGGGCATGTAGCCCTGGAGGTTGACAGGTATGCATTTTGCACAGGGTTGGGTAGGGTTACTTTAACTGGATTACTTTCAATTACTTTTGGATGACTCCAATACCAAATATGCTAATAAAAGACAAAAGGAACTAAATATGAATAAAATGACTCAATTTTGTGCAGGCTTGGGGAGTAATGGGATACATGGAACAGCAAAAATGATGTTGGCAAGCTGTTTGGATTTATTTTCATTTTGTTTCTGTCACATTTGATGTTAGTTTTGCCGGAGATCAAAGAGATCAAAGCCAGGAGAGAAAGCTTACCACGTGTTGTGAGTCATCATTTTATTCATATTTAGTTTTGTTTGTCTTTTATTAGCATTTTTGGTATTGGAGTCATCCAAAAGTAATTGAAAGTAATCCAGTTAAAGTAACCCTACCCAACCCTGGTTTTGCATGAGTAAATCCACCCAGCAATCAAAAGCTTTTGACTCGCATAGGAGGCATCAAAAATAATAATTTGGTTTTGAGACAAAGCAATTACTCTTGAACATAGCGAAGCGGCTGTGCTTCAGAGCATCTTTCAGTGATACCTTCAATCTTCAGTGAAACTCAACAGTCACATGAGGCGTTCGCTTGCTTCTGTCGCCACCTGCTGGCCCTTTACAGAATGAGCAAAGGCACAAAAACATGCACACACAGTTCCGTCACATATAATTTCCTCTTAGAGGTAAGATCTTAAGCCTGAGCTCGACCCGATAATCGAAAAGAGGGCTTGGAGGGGGACTGAATCTATCGCGCGGCACAAAGGAAAAGAAACAAAGAACAATGACAGGTGAATAATTAAAAAAAAAAAAAAGTCAGAGAGAAACCTTAATATGAAAATGTTAGGTTTGCTTCAGGCTCGGTCAGTCAAATCCGGTTAATCGGTAGGCCTGGATTTTTGTTTTTACTTCCTCTACAAAAAGAGGCTCTCTGTCCTTTTTAGTGCACATGAAAAAAACAACTTCAAGGTTTGGATTTTTCTTTCCCTTGAGAGTGGACTCAACCTTGAAGGTCCTCGAAGCAGGTCTCGCAGACCCGGACGGCTTTTTTGGAGGAGGGCGTCATGGCGTTTCTCGACGAACACTCGCCGCAGAAAATGTTACCGCAGTGTCTGCAGTGGTGCTGCAGTAACCACAGAAGAAAACAGTTTTCATTTCGGCCGATTTGAAAAACTGGCATTGTAAAACACGGTAGTATTTGGTAGCACTGGAGCACCATTTACATTATTTTAATAAGTCTATTTTTTTCATTACCCTATATTTTCACAAGCCAAATTTGTCGAAGTGTCCTTGGGTAAGACACTGAACCCCTAATACCCCCAATATGCAGGTTAGCGCCTTACATGGCTGCATGGCCGCTATTGGGAAATGTGAAGCACACTGTAAAGCTCTTTGTGAAGTCTTGACTTGAAAAGCGCTATATACATGCAGATCATTTCATTTCATACAACTGTGCTATGCTCCCCCCTTTGCCCGAGAGGGACCACATCTAATTTGATTGCGATTTAGTGAGTTTTATTACCTTTTAATGCAGATCATTTCATTTAATTTCATGCAACTGTGCTATGCTCCCCCCTTTGCCCAAGAGGGACCACATCTAATTTCATTGCGATTTAGTGAGTTTTATTACCTTTTTTTTGCTCATAATAATAATAAGACCCAGGAAAGTTGGTGATAGGTTGATGGAAAAGTGGAAAAAAAAGTGACAACCAGAGAGGGCGAAGAAGGAAATGATTGTAATGTTCGAAAATGAATGCGAGTGTCTGCTATCAAAGGTAATAGTCAATGGTTTCAAATTGTTTTAATTTTAGGTTTAACCATTATTCAAATATCTGCTCTGCTTATCTTTAGTAGGGTCGCGGGGGTGCTGGAGCATCTTCGGGCAGTTGGCAGGGGACACCCTGAACTGGTTGCCTGCCAGTCGCAGGGCACATTGAGACAGACAACTAACTCACTCACTCACACCTCGGGGCAATTTAGACTGGCCAATTAAACCTGACATTCATGTTTTTCGGAATGCCTGGAGGAAACCCACGGAAGCACGGGGAGAACATGCAAACTTCGCACAGTAAGCCCGGTAACTGGATTTGATCCCATGACCTCAGAACTGTGCCGCGCATGCGCTTACCACTCATTCACTGTGCCGCCACATTTTTAGCTTTATAACATGTATATTAATCTTGTATCCATGCATTTAAATAACTAGTGCTATTTAGGTACATAATTTATGAATATCTTGGTACATGTTTCTATTAGTATGTAGCTGTTTTAAGTAGTTTTAGGGTTTTGCGTATATGAGAGTATAAACACTTAAAAAAAAAAATCCGTGTATTTTGTACTAATGCTGTCTTTAAAAAGTGGGATACAAAACTGGGGCAAAATATTACGGAAAATTATTTAATATTTTTGTAATGTATTTATTTCAGATACTTATTCTGATACATTTTACACGGGCGAATCAAAAAGAAGGGGCGAAACAAACGAGGGGTGACGGGAAGTGGGGTAAAGGTGAGACCTGTTTCTGGATGCGGCGGAAAATAGTGGATATATATTTTTCCCCCCTTACCTTTGGAAATATACTCTTTTTTCCTTGGATTACTTTCAACGGGACCCAGACTCTGCAGGTCTGCATCAAACCTTAAGTACCGGTATCATTTTCCGTTCATTTTGCCGGCTGTGATTTTTGGACTGCGTACTTTAATGAGGGACATTCAGTTTCAATCGCGGGACTTAAAGTCGGGTTTAGGTTAATTTTGTGTTACATTTTTTAATGTAGGCGCATGCGGCTTATATACAGGTGCGGCTTGTGTAAGTACAAAATCGATTTTCCTCTTAAAATGTGGTGGGTGCTGCTTATAATCAGGTGCGCTCTATTGTCCGGAATTTACGGTATTTCAAATAAATCAAAATCAGCAATTTTTCGGGGCATACTAGCCTTGCCCTTAATGTAAATTGAGTTTTCGAAATGATGGCTTAAGTCTTATCATACTGACAGACGGGGGCAGCACGGCGGTTAGCGCGTGTGCGGCACAGTTTTGAGGTCATGGGTTCAAATCCAGCTACAAACCTTCCTGTGTGGAGTTTGCATGTTCTCCCCGTGCTTGCGTGGGTTTCCTCCGGGCACTCCGGTTTCCTCCCACATTCCAAAAACATGCATGTCAGGTATATTGGCCGGTCTAAATTGTCCCTAGGTGTGATTGAGCGAGAGAATTGTCTGTCTCTGTGTGCCCTGCGACTGGCTGGCAACCAGTTCAGGGTGTCCCCTGCCCGCTGCCCGAAAATAGCTGGGATGGGCTCCAGCACCCCCGCGACCCTACTGAGGATAAGCGGTACAGATAATGGATGGATGGATTCTGACAGACCTTCCAGTGACGGCTCATCGAGAGTCACGTTCAGCTCCACTAGTGGTCAATTGATATTTAACATTCTGAGGCTCTTGCTATTTGGTTCATTTTTACTGAGCCTGGGAGTTATTTTTTTCATAATAGTTCACACCGCACTTATGCATTTTTGTTTGTTAAAAATGTATCAAATAATCCAATTTATTTCGTTCCACTTTACAATAGTGCCCTAATTGAAGATTTTTGACAAAAAATGTAAAAGTTCTCATCTTTTAAGAGAAAGTATGTGTTATTTTGCTCCACATAGTGTTAAAAAACAATATTAATTCAAACGAGAAGCAGAAGTACATAAACTATCATATAAACATGCAATTTTAAATACACTCGTAAATCGAGACATTTGCATTTCATTTGTATGCTTAGCACTTCACTTATAACTTTCTTCCTACCTTCCTGACGGTGACAGAAAAGCCAATCCCGCAAGCCATGCAGTTCTGAACCTCGTGATCATCTGCCCACCTCCTGGTAAGACTCTGAGACTGCTTAATCTGAAAACAATATGCAAGATTTGGATTATGCATGAAATGCAAATCCCAAGCGGCGAGTCTCCGTTTTAGTTCCCCAACCTGGAGGGACTGGTTCTCTCGGCCCAGCTCCTGCATGGCTGCCGTGGTGTCGTCCACTTTGCGCCTGAGTTCCACCACTTTGGCCTGGAGCTTCTCAATTTCGCCTTCACCTTTTACACACCTGTTTTGATCAAAATAAGTGTGTCAAACGTAGAGTCCGAGGTGTTCTGATCTCCTTGTGTGTGATACACAATTTTACAGCATCTTCACGACCGAATTTTCCACACTAAAGGCGCACCCCCGGAAACCAGTCTGGTGTCATATTTTTCACACTATAAGGCACATGAAATTGAGACCAAAGTTGAAGATACCGTGTATATTAGTATATAACCATTCATACACTTACAGTATTGCTGTTTGAAATTGCAATACATTGTTTGCAGCATGGCGGCGCAGTGGTTAGCGCGTGTGCGGCAAAGTTTTGAGGTCATGAGATCAAACCTTCCTGTGTGGAGTTTGCATGCTCTCCCCGTGATTACGTGGGTTTCCTCCGGGCACTCCGGTTTCCTCCCACATTCCCAAAACATGCATGTCAGGTTAATTGGCCAGTCCAAATTGTCCCTAGGTGGGAATGGGCGAGCAAACAGTCTTTCCCTGTGTGCCCTGCGACTGGCTGGCAACCAGTTCAGGGTGTCTACTGCCCGAAGATAGCTGGGATGGGCTCCAGCACCCCGTGACCCTACTGAAGATAAGGGGTCCAGATAATGGATCGATGGGTGTTTGCAACAGAAATCGATCTCGGCTAGCGGCAGTGAGAACGCCGACCTTTATCACTGGACCCAAATGGTACAGGTGACCAGGGTTGGGTAGGGTTACTTTAACTTGATTACTTTCAATTACTTTTGGATTACTCCAATACACAATATGCTAATAAAAGACAAAAGAAACTAAATATGAGTAAAATGACTAAATTTTGTGCAGGCTTGGGGAGTAACGGAATACATGGAACGGCAAAAATGATGTTGGCAAGCTGTTTGGATTTATTTTAATTTTGTTCCTGTCGCATTTGATGTTAGTTTTGCCGGAGATCAAAGAGATCAAAGCCAGGAGAGAAAGCTTACCACGTGTTGTGAGTCATCATTTTATTCATATTTAGTTTCTTTTGTCTTTTATTAGCATATTTGGTATTGGAGTAATCCAAAAGTAATTGAAAGTGCGGCTGCATCGGGTCAGATGCAATCGACATTTCGTTCTGTGTACATTGTTACACAGAATGACAATACAAGGAAATTATTATTATTATTATTATTATTAAAGTAACCCTACCCAACCCTGCAGGTGACATACAAAAAGGCATAGAATACACTATGCAAATGATTGTTTCTGGCACTGTGAATAAAAATAGTGTGATAATGCAAAGACATCAGAGCATAGTTCATATGTCATCTGTACCACTGGAAGTCTAAGTCGGCGCCTTGACCGCCACAACACGGGTTTAAATTCTGTTGCAAACAATGGTTTGCGATTTGGGCCAGTGATGATTATTGATTGGTCAATCAATGCTCAAATACAGAAGTATATCACAAGACCTTATGTAATAACGCAAACCTATGAATACTGTACCAATTTCAAATCTTATCCACCGCATTTTGCAGTATAAAGGTTATAGGTCACACTTGAGAATTTCTAGCCAATTCGGGGTTATTAGGTGCGCGAATTAGAAAAAAGTGATGAGTTAAGGTTAGTGTCCAAAACAGTAAAACTGAAACATGAAATGAAAATGCATTGAATCTAATGCGACACCCCAAACGATTGAAAAAATCCAGAAAGCAATTAGCACTGTCAATGAAATAGAAATTCTTTTCTATCAACAAAAGGATTTCTTCATAACTGGGATTGGCAACATACTCTTGACGCTTTTGTACATTTTGACACAAAACGTCACGTCGGTCTGCCTTCCAAATAATTAAAAATACAAACTCACCGAATAAATTAACCTTGAGAAAAACCGGAGTGGTGTTCTTGACTTAGGGCTCCTTGCATCCTTCACTATAATTTATAGCTTCATTTACAATCATTCCATCATTCATGACCTAGTTGACTATTCTCCATGCCGATACCCTATATGCGCAAAAGTTTGGTTCGATTTATCCTTCACTGCGTTTTCAGCAGGCGGGAATCCCCGTTTCCAAAATGACAGTCGCATGGCCTGACTGACTGCTCTGATTTCAATTGAAACGTCCCACCTCTAAGCCCCGGTTCAATTTCAGTCTGAAACGTAGCGGTGGCAGTTATTTAAGGTGAACAAAAACAGTGCCAGAAAACATCCAAAAATTAATCATTCAGAAAGAGGGAAATTATAAATTGAGGGGCTGTAGTAAATTCAAAGTCCCAAAGGTGAGAACAACCAGGAAAAGTATGTGTGTATTTGTGTGTGCAGTCAAACTTTGGAATCATTTACAAGATGAGATCAAACAATGTCCAACTATTCATGTGTTAAAATTGAAATACAAAAAAAACATTACTGGCGAAATCCAGGGATGAAGAAAATGGGATATGAGTGAGATTGGAAATACTGCGTTTAAAACTATGGTTAACTTTGTTGTTATTGTTGCTATTATTATATCATAACTGTTATTATAAATATTATTTTGATTTATATTATTGTTATTATCATTGGTGCCGCAGTGATGTTTGGTAACTAGTTGAGGGATGGGTATTACGAAAATGAGTATAAAATATATGATTATTGTAATGATGATAATTATTGATATCTGACCTGTGTAATAAGTATATCCATGAGATTTTGTTATATTAGACACAAGAGGAGAAGAGGATTTGGAAAATGTATTTAATAGGGAAGATAAAGGGGTAGGGAAAATAAGCATCTGCTTCTGACTACCACTTTTCTAACATGTTAGGTCATACAGTAAGACCTCGGTTATCGCGGTTAATGGGGACCAAAACCACCCGCGATAAGTTAAAATCCGCGAAGTAGCGGCGCACCTTCAAAAAAAAAAAAAAAAAAATCATATTTTTTTTTAATTATTATTTTTTAGACCCGTTTAATGGGGAGCAAAACCACCCGCAAAAACTGAAAATAAGCAAAGTAGCGACGCCCCTTCGAAAAAAAAAAAAAAAAATCTCACCTCATCTCATTATCTGCACCGCTTATCCTTATTATTCGCGAGCGAGCCCCTAACCCGCGGCGCGGGTACAATCAGGCGCGATACGCACGACACCGCGGCGGCCTGTCGGAAGCGCAGCAGAATGCGCGTTCACGCGAGGGGGGGAGGATTTTGTACGGGAGTCGGATTTGGGCACAACACCGGCGCGCGGTTTTGGTGCGGCTTCCGCTTCACCGCCCCCTAACCCCATTGGTCCTACCCCTTTCCCCCCGATCGAGGGCCGTGTAGCGCCATGTGGAGCCATCGCGGCCCGAGCGGGAGACGTGACGTTGGTGACTTTTTCATTCGCGTTAACAAACGCATTTTGTAGAATACGACCGCGCTTTATTGTTTAAATAAACGCGTTATATAGACTATGATCGCCCAATTATTTTAATTAGCTTTATGGTTTCAATAAGTGTATTACTGTATATAGAATACGATCGCTTTTGTCGGAAGCGCAGCAGAATGCGCGTTCACGCGAGAGGGGGAGGATTCTGTACGGGAGTCGGATTTGGGCACAACCCCGGGAAAAAAAATATATATATTTTACCATTACAGACCGCGAAGCTCTGAATCCGCGAACATCGAACCGCGAAGTAGCGAGGTCCCACTGTATTATTTTGTTGTTGACTCACTGTTTTTGTCCTGTTTTTATTTTAATGTTCGAAATAAAGTTTTCATTCATTCATTCAAAAAAACTGGATGTTCTAAATTATTTTTCTTCAGAACCATTGGTTGCCGATCATGGCTTAAGAATCTGACAGATGATTGAGTTGAAAGCACAATAACTGGAGCAGACGATAAAGAGTTCGAGGGCACTCACCTCTCGAGAAGTGCCCGCCTCTCGTCCTGGTTGTGTTGCACGGTGGCCTCCAGCACGGCGATCTCGCCCCTCAGCTCGTCCGTCTGCTTGTCCAGCTCGGAAACTCGGCGCTGGCTGCCCTGCCATTCTCTCTTCAGCGTGGCCACGTTTTCATTCAGCGCCGTTACCTGCACGCCCAGTTTGGCCTCCAGCTCCTCGCCTCGCTTCACCTGCTCGTCTTTCGCGCGCTTTTCGCCAGCCTAGAGGAGGACGTGACAAAATTGCTGTGACAGCATATGCATAGAACGCATCATATTGCAAATCAAGTAGGAAAAAAACTACAACAGCAAAAGCCTAAATTATAAAAGGAGAAAGGAAAAATTAATGTCCGGGAGGAAGATGTGAAAAAGTTCAAAGCAGGAATGGGATACAAGAATATATTGCAACATTTACACATCTTCTAGAGTACTGTGCCACCATCCATCCATCATCTGCACCGCTTATCCCCAGTAGGGTCGCGGGGGTGCTGGAGCCCATCCCAGCAATCTACGGGCAGTGGGCAGGGGACACCCTGAACCGGTTGCCAGCCAATCGCAGGGCACACAGGGACAGACAACTCATTCGCTCATTCACTCCCAGGGACAATTTGGACCGGCCAATTAACCTGACAAGCATGTTTTTGGAATGTAGGAGGAAACCGGAGTGCCCGGAGGAAACCCACGCAAGCACGGGGAGAACATGCAAACTCCACACAGTAGGTTCGATCTCACGACCTCAGAACTGTGCCGCACACGCACTAACCACTTGCCCCGCCGTGCTGCCCACTGTGCCACCAATAATATAAAAATGGAGGGAGCATAAAACCATTGCAAACCTACCATAACCATATTATCCTTCTAAACTCTGGCCCAAAACAAGGAGAATACTAAACAGAAAAGCAACCAAGAGGACCTTGATCACATTAGATGACTTGCAGGCATACACAACTAAGGTGGAACAATCTGTGTATGAGACGATTATTAGTCATACTCCAAACAAATCTGCCCTTGATGGAGGTGTGGCAAGAAGAAAGCCATTTCTGAAAGAATTCCAGAAAAACGGCCGTTTGGCATTTGCAAGAGGCCACATGTGAGACACAAGCTGTTTTGGTCAGGATAAACCCAAATTCAACTTTTTGGGCTGAATGCAAAGCATTGCAATTGACCTAAGGATAACACTGTACATCATCCTGAAAACCCCATCCCCACTGTCAAACATGGTGGTGGTAGCATCGTGCTCTTGAGTTACTTTTCTTCTGCAAGGACTGAGAAAATCTTTACGGTTGATGGGAATATGGATGGAGCCAAATACAGGGGGATTCTGGCAGATATCCTTTTGGAGTCTGCAAGGGGAACTTTTGCAAGGCACTGTAGCTATTCATCATTGACCTGGATGTCAGGAAAAGGACCATTTAGTTTTAATATTGGGAAAATTCACTGGTTACACAAGCGATTCAGGCTACGAGCACAAGATCCTGCAACAAATTCAGATCTTATGAAGAGGTACCACTGTATAAGGAAAAAGGGTGTGCAAAGATGGACAAACAACCTAAGCAGAAATTCTTTGTTTTGTGAGCTTACCAGCTGATCTTGGAACTCTTTGGTTTTGATAACAAGCTGCTCCTCTATCTTATTCCTTCTGTCCCTGTCGGTCTGGTGCTCTTTCTGTTCCCGCTGGAGAGCACCCTGTGCAGCCTCTACCTGGCCCTGCAGCTCCAGTTTCTGCTGGATCAGCAGCTGCTTGCCCTCCTGCAACTCTCGCAGCTCCTGAAGTGACGGCGGCAAAAACGTAAGAATTGTGAACTAAAAGACAGCCACACCGATGCCATCAAGGAGGTATCGAAAGAACCAACCTTGTCACTCTTTTCCGTGAGCGTTTTCATTTCCAAAGTCAGCCTGGCGTTGTTTTTTTCAAAATGATTCTTGGCTTTAAGCAGCTCCTCAATTTTACTCCTTTCCTTCTCCAGTTCCCCTTTAACGTGACCCTTAATGCGTCGTTAAACAGAGTTAATAATTTATATTGAAATAAAAAGAACAGTCCTGTATTCTGTAGTGCAGTGGTCTGCAACCTTTTCTGTACCATGGACTAGTTTAATTTCTGACAATATATTAGTAGCCTGGCCTAATAATAGTACTAATAATGATATCAATTAAAATGATAAGCCTTAACCCATAGTGTAATGACTAGACCACAAGGGATCTAGAACAGTGGTCCTCAACTCCTCTGATTTGGGAACCCACTACCCCCCTAATAAGGAGCTGTGAACCAAATCAAGAAATAAACTCCACTTTTCAAAATTATCAAATGAAAGGGTTGTGCAGTTTAAAGCAGAGATAGTAAAATGTATTCACCTTTTGCCCCGAAACAAAAGAAGCAACATTTTCGACCCCGATCTGTCCTTTCAAACACATGTGAAGAAAATTACTAGAACCGCTTTCTTCCATCTCCGTAACATTGCTAAAATTCGTCCTATACTTTCTCAGTCGGATGCGGAAATCATAATTCACGCGTTTGTTACCTCCCATCTCGACTACTGTAATGGACTACTTTCCGGTCTTCCAATGACCAGACTCAAGAGTCTTCAGCTGGTACAAAATGCTGCAGCGAGGCTTCTAACAAGGACAAAAAAGTACGATCACATCACCCCAATTTTGGCTAACCTGCATTGGCTCCCTGTTAGCCTAAGATGCGATTTTAAGGTTCTCCTACTACTATACAAAATCATACATGGACTTTCCCCCTCATATCTTTCAGATCTCATCTCCCCCTATGTCCCGGCCCGAAGCCTTCGTTCCGAGAGCGCCGGTCTCCTGGTGATCCCAAGAGCCAAGAAGTGTTCCGCTGGTTCGAGAGCGTTCTCCATTCGGGCAACGGTGTTGTGGAATGCTCTTCCCCCTGAGATCCGATCTGCAACCTCGGTGGAAATGTTTAAATCTAGGCTTAAAACTCACTTCTACTCTATAGCATACGAGTAACCTAAACTTCTTATGTGTAATAACTTGTGAAGCCCTTAGAGACTAATTGTGATTAAGGGCTATACAAATAAAAATGACTTGACTTGACTTGAAAGCCAAAACCACCCCAAGTAATGATATTCCCGTTAATGCTCAAAATTTTAAACGTTTCACTTCTTTGTCTTATCTTTATATTCGATTGGCCATTCTCAACATGCATACACAAATTTCAGATGTCTTTCTTTTTAAAGGTTTGTACACTTTTCATGGCCAAATCCAAGCACTTTTAGGGACTTTCAAAGCCAATTTTCCAGGACCATAAAATAGAGAAATCCAGTATATATAATGCATTTTGCAGAGCCACCAATAAAATCTGCAAATGACAACTACAATTTATCAAAACATAAGTTTTAGATCTTGAGTAAATTGCGTATATCTTTGTGAATCTGAACAACACGAGACAAATCTCTCCCCTTAGGTCACAGTAATCTCAGTAATATGTAGCTTACATTTTCACTTGCATTAAGTTGTTTTTTACATTTACCACTGGGAAACACTACCTTATTTTTTTTGCACGGCCCATAATAAGTGTCCATAATGAAAACGTAATCCCTGCCCCAATACACACTTAATATTGCCTGTTTTGAGTGTAGTGTACAGCTGTCCACTGGAGTGCAACCCGTATAGGCAATAACGCTTGATAGGACAATGCCATACAAACCAATGCCAGTTGCTGTTAATCTCGAGGGTAGAAGATATGTAATGGCGAAGCAAAGCCACCAGAGAGCAGTGTCTGTCATTTTTAAGCAGACTTGAGGAACATAGAAACATTTTCAAGCATTGATAAGTACCTCACCCAAAATTCAAGCCCTTTCCAATCCTTGAAAAATATTAAATTAAAGGATTACAAGAACCTGTATGAACCCTTTTTTCTATGGTAAGGAATGTCAGGTGTGAACTCGAATCTGCAAAACAGTATTGCCATCTTCTGTCAGAGTGTCATTAAGTTTCAGGTTTTCTTTTTCCAGCATTAGTCTGTGACCCACTTTTGGGTCCCGACCCACCAGTTGAGAAACACTGGTCTCGATAATAAAGTCCATAGCTCATATATTCTCCACTGTATCGGCGTTTTGTCATACTTAACATGCATAAACAATCTTCTGTGGTTTGCATTTACCGGACATTATTGCTGTTAGGGAGTGTACTTGACCCTTATTTTTTCTTTTCCTAACATTATTTTTTCAAGACAAAGCCCCGCGACCAACCACTGGAGAAACACTGATATAGACGACATTGGAAAAGGCATTACATTTGATCAAGTCACGCTATCTTTACTCACAGTACCACATTGTATAACATTGTTTTGGCTGAACTCACACTGTAACACATGTGCGGTTTTTTCATTTTCCTCATGTTGAGGTTTTTGAGTTTTTCCTTGCCCTCATGTAGGTTTTAGATCAGGGGATAGTGTAATAATAGTCTGTAATAATAGTCTGTGGTTTACAATAACCTGTGAAGCCCTTTGAGACTCTTTGTGATTAAGGCTATACAAATAAACATGACTTGACATGGCTTAAATATAGTGTGATGATGATATAAAATCGAATGCCTTCTCCTACGTCATCTACATTCGCAGTGGTCTAGTAGTTCAGATTTGGCACAGTCATCGACCCGGGTATTATTTCTATTGCATCCAATGCTGAGTAAATGTGATCAGCGGGTCTTGTCGACTGACCAATCATTGCTCAGTTACGTTAATATACTACCATAAAACCTCTTGAATAACATTCACCCAAACATTGTGTATCCCTTGTGGGTAAAAAATGAAAGTATACATAAAATATTTCTATCTAAGCAAGAAATAAGGCAACTTGTTATTCTTAAGGCGGCAGTAGCTCAGGAGGTAGAGCGCTCGTCTTGGGATCAAGGGATCCCAGTTCGAATCCCGGCTCGTCCGTGTTACATGTCGAAGTGTCCTTGGGTAAGACACTGAACCCCTAATACCCCCAATAAGCAGGTTAGCGCCTTACATGGCTGCAAGGCCGCTATTGGGAAATGTGGAGCACATTGTAAAGCGCTTTGGGAAGTTATTGACTTGAAAAGCGCTATATAAATGCAGATCATTTCATTTCATTTCATTAAAATTTGGCCTGGTACCTAACAACACCGGGCCAGTACCGGTCCGCGGCCTGATGGTTGCTGACCACTGTTGCAGAGGACGTCTCATTCGTTATATGTCCTTACCTGTTGCTTCTGTAAATCTTTCAAAGACTTTTCCTGCTGTTGAAGTTTCTGATCTCTACTTTCAAGCTCCTGTTTGAGAGAACTCTGGAGTGTCTTGAGCTCCTGGATCTGATTTTTTAAAGCAGTCTGATGGGTCTGGTTAGCTGTCAGCTCCTCCTGGTTCAAACGTAGCTTGTCTTCTGATACCTACATGTCCCAAATATTTCTTGGTAAAAGTTGTGTGCACATGTGATTTTACTATTTCAAATCATCACGCATTTTTTGTGGCGGTCAAAAACCTTCCAGATTTAAAAAGTAATTGGTAAAAAAAAAAAAGAGCTAAATGGGAGAGTTTGAGACGTGCAGTGTCCTTCCTGTCATGATTTCCACAAGACTGAACAATTACCATGTGTACAGGAACAGCAGTGACATCAATGTGTCTCTTAAAGGCACAATTTCAATATATTGCCAGAACTTTAGCTAAGCACAAGCTTAGGCAACACGCTGTCTTATTGAAATTGAATGAGACTAAACGTACTTTGAGGTCCTGCTGCAGGGATGAAAGTTCCGACTCCTTGCCGTAGAAATCCGACTGGAGCTTGGCAAGGCTCTGGCGAGTTTGCTCTAAGGTTTCTTGCAGCTCTGTTGAGCGGCTCTTCTCGCAAGCAAGCTGCTGGCTGACTTCTGTTGTCTCCTCCTTCATTTGGCGCTCCTTCTCAGTCTGGAGGAGACAATCCAATTGGTGAGAAAAAAACACTCATAAGATACTCAGAAGATGAATGTGTGAAACGATCCAGTAACGTTGTCTCATGCTTACTTTTTTATCAGTGATTTTCTGCAATTCTGAAATTTGTCCATTCATCTTCGTCATCTGCTCTTCGTGGTTGGCGGTGGCTGTCTGAAGTTGGGCCTGCAGCTTCTTCACATTGTGGTCCTTCTCCGTCAGCATTTCCTGACACTTTCTGTTTTGCTGCTCCAGTGATGCCAACTGTGCTTTAAATTTGGTCTCGGCCTAATGTTTAAAAAGGGGGACAAAACATATTGTGTCTGCACAGAATCTTTTTTTTCCCACGTGACACCAGGTAAGCGGGGCGTGGAATTTACAAGCAAATAGTTTTTTGAAATACAGTTAAAAATGATTACTGTCAAGATAAAGGTTTGAAAAATAATGCAAACTGTATTAACTCCTGAGTCATTGCGCAGGCAGGATGAAAGTTTTAACTCTGTGAATCAGCTATTTCAGAAAGATGCTTCACCTTTTTGGGGCTTTTTTTATTGTAAATACAGAAATATTTTACTCCATCAGGGATTACTATTCACAATTTCCCTACTACATGGAATTTTATTGTGCATTGTGTTCAAAATTCTGATTGTCTAAACAGTCGCCCCACCCCTTTTCTGCCTATGCGTCAATAATGTTGCAGTCCAAATTGTACACGAAAAAAAAAAGCTTGACAAAACTCACATTACATATGCACATTTTTTTTTTATAAAAGCCCCCATTTCAACAAAACACTCTAGACTAACAAAAGCACCTGCAGCTTCGTGATAGTCTGTGTATACCGGATGGTACCCATAATCGACAAATTTGCGTTTTTCCGTACAGATTTTCTCGTACGTCGTACACGTCTTAAAATGCATAATAAACATACTTTGTTGGTAAAAACGTACAGGTTGACAGGTATGCAAGCACAAGGGAGAACATGCAAACTCTGCAAAGGAAGACTGGTAGCTGGATTTAAATCAACTTTATTCCCTTAATTGGCTTTTATATTATGGACAGAAACCAACAACTACCTGAATTTATGTCATTTGGACAGCGAGTCATTTTGGAAAAGCGAAATTTTTCATGGTCAAATTCAAGCACCTTTCAAGCACTTTCAAGGTAAATTTTCCAATTTCTCCAGTTCCATTAAGAGGAAATCCAACGTAAATCAATCCATAGCCCTTCTGTTTGAGGTGACTGAGTGCGGCCAGTAGGAAAAAGAACCAACAAATTTGATACATACAGCCAAATGTTAAACCAGTAGCTGAATATTCCGGACTATAAGCCGCTACTTTTTTCCCTAACTTTCAACCCTGCGGCTTATTCAGTGATGCGGCCAATTTATGTAATTTTTCTATCGGCCGCCAGCGGCGCTCGAGTGTTGCTACCATTAACTGCCCTGTCACAGTCACCGTTTGGGATGAAAGTTATATTATTATTATTAAAGCTTTGAACACTCTCTCGGTGTACCGTCTTTCTTTGTAAATATGTGTAACCCGTGTATAATATTTATTTGCAACTGTATATTTTTGTAATGTATTTATTTGTATTTATTTTAGACACTTATTCTGATATGTTTTGCACGGGTGAATGAAAAAGGAGGGGCGGAACAAACGCGGGGTGACGGGTTTAGTGGGGACCGCTAAAGGTGAGGGACCGTTTGGGATGAAAGTTATATTATTATTATTAAAGCTTTGAAAACTCTCTCGGTGTACCGTCTTTTTTTGTAAATATGTGTAACCCATGTATAATATGTATTTGCAACTCTATATTTTTGTAATGTATTTATTAGTATTTTTTCAGACACTTATTCTGATATGTTTTGCACGGGTGAATGAAAAAGGAGGGGCGGAACAAACGCGGGGTGACGGGTTTAACTGGGACCGATAAAGTTGAGGGACGGACAAAAAAAGGTGAAGAGGGGGATAAAAAGTTGGTTAAAGAAAAACGAGTTGCGTGAGTAAATGTGTTCATCTGATATATTTTTCCCACCCTTACCTTTGGAAATATACACTTTGTTCCTTGGATTACTTTCAACGGAACCCGGACTCTGCAGGTCTGCATCAAACCGTAAGCACGGTATCATTTTCCGTTCATTTTGCCGGCTGTGATTTTTGGACTGTACACTTTAATGAAGGACATTTAGTTTAAATCGCGGGACTTGATGTCGGGTTTGGGTTAATATTGTGTTTGTGTTACATTTTTTAATGTGGACGCATGCGGCTTATATACAGGTGCGGCTTGTGTATGGACAAAATTGGTTTTCCTCTTAAAATGTGGTGGGTGCGGCTTATAATCAGGTGCGCTCTATAGTCCGGAATGTACGGTACAATTCATTCCATTCTTTTCTGTCAATTTCTTCTCAAAAGCCTCAAAATTTTTCAGTTTTTCTTAATGCTGCTCTTTTGAGTCAGTTTAATTTTGAAAGGAGGTACAGAGTTAGTTTTTAGCTTCAGGTTTTTCCGCATTGCTCTCAGCATAGGATTTTTGGTGTGCTTTACATGTTCTGATGCACCTGTCCCAATGCATCTGTAGGGGGCAATGACGCTTTACATGGACACGACATGCAAATAGAAACGATTGCAGCTTTTTTTATTATTGTTTTTCCTTTATGTGTGGTCTGTGAGTCAGACTGCCACAAAAAAGGGCAAGAATTTCAAGGACGAAATTCAAGCATTTTACACACCTTAATAGCACAACATTAAAATTCAAGCATTTTCAAGGATTTGAGGCACCCGGATGAGCGTTGGAAAAGGTGCATTTTGAATTTTGGTACATTCGCATTGCCGATGACGTTTTGTTCACAAATCAAGAATTAAAATACACGTCAGACTACAATTTGTATTGTGGCCTCCAAATAAGGATTTTGAGGGCTGTATTTCATGACAAATCGAGTTGTTCTTTTCACAAATTGATACTTTTCGACATTTGGACTTTCTTTGTTGTATACGAGTTGGCTGTAGCAAATTTGTTTCGCACCTGCTGGGAATATCAGTTCAAATAAAGTGGCAGGAATTTTAATTAACTTTGCTTTAGGTATGCTTATGCACGTACCTCTCTCATCTGCTCCAGTTGTTGCTGGGTTTCTATAAGTGCCTTGTTGACGCTGTCATTATTCCTCAACAGGTCCCCCTTTGTCTTTTCATGAGACTTTTCCTATAAATAGAATAACAAATGTGATTAGAATAAGGAAGAATCCGTACAGACTATTTTTTGAAGTGACCAACTGGAACAAGGTAACATGATGTACAATTTATTAATTGATTCAACTGCCAAATATAGTCCTGTGTGTAGTACTTGTTTATAACATGGACCCCTAATTCGAAAAAAAAACCCAAATTGATTAAAATTTTGTTTTACTTTTTTAAGCTCAAACTAAGTAACAAACATTGTTGAATACGTGCAGCCATGATTAAAATCATTTATAGACAACGTTAACAATGAACATCATACTAAACATACAAATTTAATCTATCCATCTATCTATGTATCCTGGTCATCCCTCGAGAGAGGTGACCAACAACAAGACAAACACATTCAAAAACAAAGAAAATAAAAAAGGGAAAAAGTAAATTTTTGGACTGTGGCCAACCTAAATGCCTTAACAAACAAGTTAAGCACCTCGGCACCCAAGTTTGTCGTGCTTTCGTCCCTCCAGATGAAACGGGACACAAGAAGCGGCCATTTCACTCGGGTCAGGGTGACACAACACACTCTTCTGTTCAACAGCAGGGCCCAACAGCCTTTGCTCGTTTACCCCTCCCGCATCATACAGGTGCCCTGCCCCCATTCCTTTAGAACACAGGTGTCAAACAGGCGGCCCGCGGACCAGATCAGGCCCGCTAAGGGATTGAATCCGGCCCCTTCAGAGAAGCGCAAGGGGAAAAACAAGCTGAAGGTTGAAATATATCAACTTGATGTTGCCAAAGGTGCCTCTCAGAAAGACACTGTACCTACCTACCTCTCTCTCTACCTCTCTCTCTCTCTCTTCATACCCTTCGCGCTTTCTTTTGTCTTTTCTCTCCTTCTGTCGTTCCATTTCTCTTTGGATTTCTTTCTTCCTCTCCCTCACGACTTTTTATCTTTTGTTTCTCACGCGCTCTCCCTCTCTTTTTCTTTCTTTGTCCCGCCCTCTCTCCTTTTCCCTCCCTCTTTCTCTTATTTCTTTATGTCTTTTTCTTTCTCTTTAATCTACTAGTCCGCCCCCCCCGACAGAATGTTTGTTCTATCGTGTGGCCCCCGAGTTAAAATGAGTTTGACACCCCTGCCTTAGAACGTCTCAAAATCCCACTATCATTTTAGAACACCTTTCCACGCATTCCTACCACCAACAGGAGCTCTAGCTTCCTCTATATTTAGACCTCTTTCCTGCAGTGCACTCATAACACCATCCATCCACGTCAATCGCAGCCTTCCATATGACATACCATTTATGTATTTATTTCGACAGCACACTATCCATTAACTCTCAAATAAATAACATAACCCAGGCAGCCTACTTTCACCTGCGCTCCATCAACTGTCTCCGCCCCTCCCTCACCCCACACACATCCTCGTCCATAGCCTTGTCACCTCACGCCTCCATTTCCCTCCTGTACGATTTACCTCAGAGGTCCCTCCATAAACTTCAGCTGGTCCATTACTCTGCTGCATGCATTATCACCAAAAACTCCACTCGACATCATATCACCTCTGTCCTTCATCAACTCCACTGGCTCCCAATATACCATAGAATCAATTACAAAATCTTGCTCTACACCTACATGGCCATTCATAACCTTGCCCCTGCCTACCTCTCCGACATCCTTCACATTGCCACGCCATCCCGCACCCTCAGATCATCATCCACCTGCCCGCCTCAGCTCCATGGGGAGCAGAGCTTTTAGCCGCTCTGCCCCCTAGTTCTGGAACTCATTGCGGCCTGTCCCTGTCCACCTTCAAATCCAGACTCAAAACTCACCTCTTCAGACTTGCCTTTCCTTGGCCATCTGCTTCACATACCGCTACTTTTAACTCTAATGTGTTTTATTTGCTATTTATTACTTGCTTGTTTTACTTTATTGTTGTGTCCTACTATATGTACAGTGACTTCGGGTGTCCTGAAAGGCGCTTCGAAATACAATGCATTATCATTATTATTTATTGTCTTTTAAAGTCTGATTCATCATCAGATACACTAAAGAGTTTTTCCTCATCGTGCCTTTTTTGTCATTTATTTATATTTTTCAGGACAACTTTCTGTTTTCCTTATTCTCGAGTATTGTCTCTTGTACCGTGACTACAAGTGTTGTGATAATGAGATAAAACATCTAATGTTTTGTGATTTGTATGACGTGCCCCCAAACCATAAGTTATTTTTAGGTTAAAATAATGTCCGTAGTACAAGAATAAATACGGTAGTCAGTTTTGGTCTTTATGTAAGTTCATATTTGTTTTTTCATGTAAAATATAGAAAAAGAACAACCTATCGTAGTTTGGGACTGGCGTTTGACAGAATAAGTGAGGGATTGAAATCTAAATTATTTTGGCAAACATCACACCGTTATGACACAAAAACAAATTCTAAGAAACAAAATGTGCAGTTCAGCTACCTCTGCTGGACGATCATTGAACTGAAACTTTAGAAAATAATGTCTCTACTGATAACTGTATGCAGTAAGAAACGTAAGTGTTGTTTTCTGTTGACAAAGCCAACAGAATGCCGAAATGTCTGAAGTCCTTTCTTCATCCTCTAACGTTCGTCTCTGGTACTGTGACTTAAAAAATTAGTGCGATAAAGAGACGAAATCAAATGCTATTTCGCATGTCATCTATATCACTAACGATCATAATTTGGCGCACTCACCACCGCGACCTGGTTTCAACTCTTGTTGCATCCTATATTGCACTGAAATATTTATCGACCATTGATTGCACAAATACGGTAATATACTACCATAAAACCTCATGTATAATCAACACCCAGGCTTTGCCTTCTTATTCAGGTAAAAAAATGCGAATAAATATGATAATTCAATGCTGACGAGAGGGAAGTATGATCCTATGTGCTGACATCAGGAACCTGTCAGTATGTCCCTTTTTGACACAAGCGGGAATCTCCTCACACATTTCCTATTTCAACAACCAGAACTAAACTGACCTTTTCCTCCATGGCTTCTTTCTGCTTGTTCCTTTCAGTTTCTAGTTGATTCTGACATTCTTTAGTGGCCTTTACGGCTTTGTCGAGACTTTCCCGAAGGGAGGACAGTTCTTTCTCTTGAAAATCTTTCTCCTGTTGGGCCTTGGTTAGTTGTGCAGCGAGGCTCTTTGTTTTCTTGTCCCAATCTGCACGCTGTGTCTTCCCTTCTTGCGTCAGCTTGACCACATTAAGCTCAAGGGCAGCTTTGCCCTTCTGGCAGCACTCCAACTCTTTCTGGGTGTCACTTAAACTGGAACTCTTTGCTTTGATTTCCTCTTGGAGAGTCACGTTCCTAAATGGAGCAGCATATTGTAAATTGCTCAAATAAAATGACACCATTAAAATTATGTGAATGCATATCGTACATACATTGGTTAGAGACAAGTGGTATAGGTATCAGGTCTTGTTTGGCTTGGTGTCGGTATCAGGAATATATCTAAATGTATCTGCAGTCTTTTCATTTACAAATTAGAACTACATTAGATTTTATAGAAATAGAAAAAGAAAAATATTTACAAAGCAACTTGAGGATATAATCTGCTATATAAACAGTATCTGTCACTACGTAATCGTTGAAAACTAAAACACATGTTAAATAAAAATACTACATTTATTTGAAGTATGTAATGAAATGCGGGGCAGCACGGTGGTGCAGTGGTTAGCGCGTGTTGTGGCACAGTTCTAAGGTCTTGGGAACCTCCTGTGTGGGTTCAAATCCAGCTACGGGACTTACTGTGCGGAGTTTGCATGTTCTCCCCGTGCTGTGCTTGGGTTTCTTCCGGGCACTCCGGTTTCCTCCCACATTCCAAAGACATGCATTTCAGGTGGATTGGCCGGTCTAAATTGTCCCTAGGTGTGAATGAGCGAGCGAGTTGTCTGTCCCTGTGTGCCCTGCGATTGGCTGGCAACCGGTTCAGGGTGTCCCCTGCCCACTGCCCGATGATTGCTGGGATGGGCTCCAGCACCCCCGCGACCCTACTGAGGATAAGCGGTGCAGCTAATGAGATGAGATGTTATGTAATGCATCGGCATCTCATGTTACACGGAGTGCATTCAGGTAGTTTACCTAGAAGTAAGGGAAGGGCGATTTAGTCACATGATGAAATGGTTTTGTTTTTTTTACCCCAAAATATAGTTTAGATTTTTTTCAAAATTCTAACAATTTTGTATAGTTAAATATTGAGATAATAACAAATGATTAAAACATGACAAAGAGTACTAATGTGTGGCGCCATCACGCGGTCATTTTTCAAATTATGCTGCCGTTTTACGCAGAATCTAAGGCTGCAGCTGTCCGATATTGTACAATTCATATACCTATAAGGATATGTTGTAAATACAGACAAAAAAGTAACTTTACTTGATAATGTGCACCCAACTGCCAAATTTAAGGCAACATTTTAATCTGCTGATTCGATTGCGTTGACGCTAACCATTAAGTTAGCAGCCGAGTCAGCGATTCTGATTGCTAATGATAGCGTCCACAATAATAATAATAATAATAATAATTTCCTTTGTATTGTCATTCTGTGTAACAATGTACACAGAACGAAATGTCGATACACCTGACCCGTTGTAGCGAGCCGATGCAGCCGCAGCCAACAGAGGGCGCCGCCATTTTACCAATGTTATAAGTCTTAGGTATGACTCGGCCGAGGCGCGAACCAGCGACCTCCCAGTCTCAAAGCGGGCGCCTTACCATCTAGGCCACAATGCATGCATGCAAGCATCTGTGACACTAACCACCAGAGGTAGAAACTCGGTTGGCATAAATACGCATTAAAATCTATATACCATATACCCTATAACAGGGGTTTACAACCTTTTGAAAGCTGAAAAATACTTTTTGTTACTAATTAGCGAGAAGGCCACCCAGTTTGATATGCATTTTTAAAAAAACAACTTATCACGTTATTACTATAATATTATTATGTTATTACCGGATTATTGGAAGTAAGGTTGAATAGAATCTGTCAATACCTAAAAAAAAATGTTTCACAATGACCTAGCACTGGTGAGCTATTTTCAGAACCGGTCTGCAGTTACCTCAGCTGTCTTTAGGGGGCACCACATTAGAGACCTCTATAACATTTCTGACACGCATAGCAGTGTTCATGCTGCACTAGCTCAAGTAACGATTGTGGTGAGGGCTGAACCAAAGAAAACTTGAATAAACCAAATTACAGAAGCCAATTAGGGCAGAGGAGGAAGAACATCATAGTAAATGGTCAGGAATTAAAAAAAAACTGAATGAATGATAAAAAAAAACTACCGTAAATTCCGAACTATAAGCCGCTACTTTTTTCCCAAACATTCAATCCTGCGGCTTATTCATTGATGCGGCCAATTCATGTAATCTTTTTAACGGCCGCCAGCGGCGCTCGAGTACAAAAGGTAAGATTTAGACCGCTGGAATATATGCGCCGAGGAAGACTGCAACTTCTTACCTTGTGCACAAATTAAATTTGCGTAAACTTACCCTCATCATGCAAATTGCAAAAAAAAAGCAACGTGACGCAGCTATCAAGCTAAAAGCAATCAAGCAATCCGATAAAGAAGGTAACAAAGCTATTGTACGTAAACTTTACTTTGCGAGCGTGTTGCTAGCGTGTTTTGAAGAAGAAGGGAGCGTGGGATGACATCTATATGACAAAGTTCCTTTCCGATACTGAGGAAGACGACTTTGATTGCGTCAGTCATAAGGGGGAAGATGAGGATGGTTTACCGTGACTTTTACAAGTACGGTATATTTTTTTAACAGACCCGTTTACTGTTTTGAGAGCGTGTTGCTAGTAGCATGTTGTTACCTGTCACAGTCACGGTTTGGGATGAAAGTTATAATATTATTATTAAAGCTTTGAAAACTCTCTCGGTGTACCGTCTTTCTTTGTAAATATGTGTAACCATGTATAATATGTATTTGCAACTGTATATTTTTGTAATGTATTTATTTTAGAGACTTATTCTGATATGTTTTCCAAGGGCGAATCAAAAAGAAGGGGCGAAAACAACGGGGGCTGACGGGAAGTGGAGTAAAGGTGAGACGTGTTTTTGTACGCAGCGGACAATAGTGGATATATATTTTTCCCACCCTTACCTTTGGAAATATAGATTTTTTTTTTCCCTGGATTACTTTCAACGGGACCCGTACTCTGCAGGTCTGCATCAAACCTTAAGTACCGGTATCATTTTCCGTTTATTTTGCCGGCTGTGGTTTTTGGACTGTGTACTTTATATTCAGTTACAATCGCGGGACTCAAAGCTGAGTTTGGGTTACTTTTGTGATTGTATTACATGTTTTAATGTGGGCGCATGCAGCTTATATACAGGTGCGGCTTGTGTAAGTACAAAAGCGGTTATCCTCTTACAATGTGGTGGGTGCGGCTTATAATCAGTTGCGCTCTACAGTACGGAATTTACAGTATATATCACAATGCTCACCCAAAGTAAAAATGTTGCTCTTTAATTCAGAAAAACTGTGCTTTTTCAGCAAACATTGAAGTTAAAGCCAGCGACTACTACTACTACATTATGGTTTGTGATTACCCATTTCATTAATCATGTTTGTGCATTGCCGATGCTTGTCATACTCACGCTGCTTTTTCATTGTCCAACGAAAGCTGCAGCTCTTTCACTTTCTGTTTCACGCCCGATGCTTCCTTCTGCACATTTTTTATTTCTTGTCGTGTTTGATCTCTTGTTGCCTGTACCTCAGCGACTTGTGCTTCCAGTTTCTGGAAAATAACCAAACCATTTCAAGAAGTTCGATAACACATTTGATAGCTCAATGACGGTAAAACAGTCACCACAGACCTTGTTCAGCCCTTGCAGTTTCTCTCCATTTTGCTCAGAGGCCAAAATTTTCTCCTTGTATTCCTTTAAAGAGGCCTCCAGCTGACTGCAATGCTCCTGCCTCTCCTTGAGCCTCTGTGCCTGCTCTTCCACTTTCTTCTGAATTTTAATGAGCTCCTTCACAACATCCCCAACGAAAACCAACATTAAAAATAGAGACCTGATTCGAAAACCATTGATGCTTACAAGCAATGTTCCCTCTAATTCTGAGCGTTCACACAAAGTCGGTGAGCAACGCTTGAAACAACAGTGAGCAACCGCAATCCCAAGTGTGGCAACTAAATCATTATCAAACATGTCCAAAACTTGACATCACGTTACATTTTGCCGAGTTTCCGGCAATGCAAAATTATTTTTCACTTTTGAAAGAATTGATTAATGTACTATTGCAAAGGTTGTTCGGCCTAAAAACGTCATTTGTTTTTACAATTCTTTTACAAGATTTTTTTTTTCTTGGTATCTTTTGTCGCATAATTCTAACATTTTGGGGGGCTTATTTAGTCGGTTGCGCCATACAAAACTGTATTTAATTACATTTTTTTAGGGGAAGTACAATGTTGGCAACAAGATTGACTTTATATAATTGGAAATTATTTGAATGCAACATAAACTTTTTCTTCTTTTCCCCTGTTTTTTTCCTCCTTTTTTTATTCCTTTAAAAAAATCTGTGTTTATTTTTTCCTAGCTTTTACTTTTTTCTTTTTGTTCTTTATTTACTTTTTTCTCTTTTTTCAGTTTTTTTTTCTGAAATTTTCCTTCTTTTTTCTCTTCCTTCTTGTTACTTTTTTTCTCAGCGATTCACTACTTTTTCAGTTTTTTTTTCTTTTTTGTTCTATTCCCCCCTTCCTTTAAGTCATTTTGTGCATAATTTTATATAATATTTGGTCATGTTGGGATGAAAGAAGCAAAAACAGCCTGAAGAGCCATTTAGGACCCGAAAGAGCCGGTTCCTTTTAGTCAGCCGAGCCGAAGAGGCCGGTTCTCGAAACACTCTACTAACTTTACTCAACTTCGTTCTACTTCGACATTAACTTCAAAATACAGCATTTATAACACAGCGTCAGGGAAACCCATGCATTTTTACCTCCATGCACCGTAACTTTGACTTAATTTGCTTCTTAATTAGCAATTTCGAGCCATGATTTTTGTGAGCTGGCTAGATTTTCTTGTGTGCAGAAAAGCTCTGGGCAGTGCGCAATTGCGCACACACGCAGCTTAGAGGGAACATTGCTTACAAGTCACCTGCTGTTTGTCTTGGAGTGCATGCTGGGCAGACTCTAGGTTGTTGTCCAGGTTGGCCTTCTGTGCAGCTTTTGCTGCCTCCGTAGACAGCAGCATCTCAGTTTTTGCCTTCAGCTAAAATGAAACAGGCCAAATCATCAGTGACTACAGTCAATTCCAGACACTACTTTTTGGCAAAATTTTAAAGGCTGCCGCATTAAATATGGTGCGGCTTATTCTTTTTCTTTTGTGTTGGCACTGAGGACAATGGCGAGCTGCTCTTTTCCACAACGCATGCTCTCTAAATTAAAAACTACAGAAAAGATGTCTGGAAACATTTATGACGCGCTCTGAGGTAAATAATTTATATTTTTGTCAACATTATTCATATAATACATAAGCAAAATGGAAGATATGACAGTACTTTATTCCTGTTCACAACATACTCACAACATTTAAATGTGGGGTGCGTTATTTGAGGTGTTCTTAAAAAGTTAAAGTTACATATTTTCTCTATTACGTATGTGTTAAGAATAGACAACTGAATTTAAAGAGCCCTTATGCTTTGTTTTCCATTGCGTCTATCTGCTTTATCCCTCTTTTATCAGGCCTGTTCGGGGCGGAACAAACCCCAAGAAAGATTTTCTTTAAAAAGAAGAGTTTTTTCGAGCGTTTAAAAACTGCCATGTACTTGAACGCAAATCATGTTACACTTGGCATAAAGTCATGATAGCGGCAATATTTTTTTAAATGTCGCACCTCATATTTCATTTGAGCTGAATGAAATGTGAAACGTTTTATTCCGATTTTTCATCAAACATTTTGCCTATCTGCTTTCTTCTTACTTTTATCAGAGCTGTAGAAGGAGACGGGACTGGGGAGAATGCTGGATAGTGATGGCATGCCCGTCGTGTTATCTTTTTTTTTTGTCACATGAAAATGGTGGAAGTAGGAAAAGGCCCACTTCAAGTAAAGTTCAAATGCCAACCCGAACCCCAAGAAATAAGAAGAGTTTATTCGAACGCGTCTAAAAAAATGCATGTACTCGCACTAGCATCATAAACGGGCTGACGAAGGCTGCAATCATGAGTTCAAGCCAGTAGATGGCGACAGAGAGAAACAAAGATTCAATATCCGTACAGCTCTTTCAAACTTTTTCACCCACTTATTAAGTTCTCAATTTACAGCAGTGGAAGCAAATTTATGTCAAAATATCTATCAAAAACATGACACTTTTATTTCCATATCATTGTTATCAAGTTGCTGAAGTTTCCTTGAGGAATGATAACTAGGGAATGCAATGTAGTACAACAATGCAGCAACCACCAAAGACACAAAACACATGCCTGTGTTGCAATTTGGCAGTATTCTCCACAGCATTGTTGACCTGGAACTGTAGTCTAGAAATGTAGGGCCGAGGTTTTAGTCAACGCAGTCCTCATTTGCATTTTCTATTGGCGCAGTAGTAAATATGTGCTCGTATTTGCAATCGCTATCTTAAATATTCACATCTAAAAACATGTGACGTAAACAACGCAGAGCAGATCTGAAAAACGGCGCAGAAGAAAATGGCGTAGGGTGTGCAGGTGCACAGCGCTGTGGTATTCAACAGCCAAAGACAACAAGGCCGAATTACACACGCGGTAGCACCAGGTGTTAACCGGACTTAAAATGTAAGAAATGGATGTGAATTTCATTTTTTCATGACCATTTAATTTTGCTCGTAAATTCAAGCATGCAGCTTTTAATCAGGTGTAATCTATAATCCAGAGTTTACAGTATTTATTTAGCATCCTTTCAATCTCTCAAAGAGTTTACAACCTACCTGAGAGTCCAACTGGGTCACCTTCTCCTTGCTGTCAGCAAGCTCAGCATTGAGTTCAGAAACAGAAGTTTCTAGCGCGTGGGTCCGGTCCTGGGACGAACGCAGGACAGTTTTCTGCTCCTGAACTTGTTTATGCAGATTCTCCAGAGCTTGCTTGTTGCTCTCCGATTGATTCTTCATCTTGACTGTCATCTGAGTTACCTTTATATCGAGAAAATAAGCAAATGTTTAATGCCTTCACATCCATGATTTTTTTTTCTTTGATGGTTATGCCCTTGCCATAATGGGGGAACTTTTGATGAGCTTGTGAGATAGTGAGAGAAACAAAAGTTTTGGCCTAACGAATAATATGAAACACTAGCTTGGCACATAAGGTCTTACTTCAGGAGACACCATTGCACCCTAAAGCCCCGACACAAAGTAAGAATTAAAGGATTGTGCAGTTTAAACCAGAAAGTAGAATATATTCACATTAAAAAAAAGACCAGAAAAAAAACAACTACGTCAAAAAATAAGCTGCATTTTTAATGGAATCCAAAGAGTTTCACTTTGTTTTCAAGATAATACATTTTTGTGAACACTGCCAAGGACAGAGACTAATAAAAACCTAGAAGTGCAATGATAGAATAGCAAATGACTTAAAAAGTGTTTTTATTATCAAATATTATTCTGATACCCTGCGATTGGCTGGCAACCAGTTCAGGGTGTCCCCTGCCCACTGCTTGCTGGGATGGGCTCCAGCACCCCCGCGACCCTACTGTGGATAAGCGGTGCAGCTAATGAGATGAGATGAGATTATTCGGATAACCTTTAGATAAGAAATTCTCTAAATCATCTTATTTTTTGCCTCTTTTATTGTGAGCCATCGATCCATCTATTTTCCGCACTGCTTATCCTCAACAGGGTCTTGGGGGCTGTTGGAGCCCATCCCTGCTATCTTCGGGCAGGGGACAAAGGACATCCTCAACTGGTTGCAGGCCTGTCGCAGCTAATGTGAGCCAAGCGAGTAAAAAAATGATCATGAGTGGATTTTTTCAACAATGATTTATTAATAATTTGTCAATTGTCCATTATTTCTAGATTAGCATCAGTTGTAGGTCCCAAAAATTAAGTAAAAATAGAATGTTTTTTTTTTTTTTTAATGAAAAAAACTTACTACTTTTATCTTAACAGTAGCGCATTTTCTGTGCAAGAATGTCTCTAACCTGTTCCTGTAGTGTGTGGTTTTTCTCCTTGAGTTGGTGGAGCAAAGCAGCCTCTCCTTCGCCGGCTTGTATCTTGGCACACAAGTCTTCCCTCTCAATTTCCAGCTGGGTCACAATCTCCTTACTCTTTAGCAGCAGGGCTTCCAAATTTTGAATGGTCTGGTCTTTATCCCCAATCTGGCGTAAGACTTGCTCCAGGTCAGTCTACAAAAAAGTACGGCAAGCGGCAGGGATGAAACGACGTTTTCTTCAAGCAAATTGGTATTTCACAATAAGTTGGTACCTCACGATGAGTGATAAAAATGTGCCCAAAGCAAAACACGTTTGAATGGGAATGACAATTTTGAATATGTGAGAACACTCACTTTGGCATTCACAGGGAAACATTCTGATTTAAAGTCTATTTCCTGAGTGGTTGTTGTGAACCCTTTTAAGGTATAATACAATCAAATCTTTGCATGGTGGCATAACAATGTTATTTATAAAGTAATGATCCCTTGCTGTGGTTTACTTAGTTCGGTGGCTTTGGGGTTAGGGCGCCCGGTCCGAGGCTGTGAGGTCGCTGGTTCAAGCCTAGGCCGAGTCACACCTAAGACTTACAACATTGGTACTCATTGCCTCCCTTCTTGGCGCTTGGCATTAGGGGTTGGAATTGGGGGGGGTTTGGTCACCTAATGACTCCCAACACATCAGTTGGGTTGAGCAAGGGGGCTGGGAATCCCCTCCTCTGTATCAATCTCCCAGAAAGAGTCAGGAATGTGTTTTTGACTCTAGCCGCCCCCACTAGAGGGATATGGCTCCGGTATATAATCTATATATATATAATGTAATAATCCCTTGCTGTGGTTTACTTTTAGCGGTTTCGCTGCGGATTTTCATTGTGAATTGTGTTCTGCATTCTGAATGCCATTTTTTCGTTTTTCGATAACGTCCACTTGAAGAAAAAAATATCATCTGAAGAAAAAAATGGGATAGTGTCTTGATTCAATAGAGCAAGATATTTTTTTTAAATATAATTTTACAGTATAGAAGTTATTTATAAATAGCAAAGTTGTTTTATTTATTAAACAAATGCTTGATCCTGTAAATAGGGTTTGTTAATTGGTTTTCATGTATAGTAGCGTATCTAATTAATAAGTGTTATAAATGTTTCTACTTTGCAGGTTTTGGCTTTTGTAGGTCTTTTTTAGGATGTAACCCCCGTAAAAAACGAGGGATTAGTGAACACGATAAATATAAATATAGTGATTGACTGTAATAGTTTCTTGATAGACTAATGCAAATTCGTTTAATGCATTGACGTAGGTAAGATCAGTGTTTCTGAACTTTTTTGAGCCAAAGTAATTTTTTTTTTAATTGAAAAAAAATCAGAAAGCACTGTTAAATGCTAAAAAAGAAATTGGGGGCTCCAGTTAAATATTAGCACTTAGATACTCAATACAGTCTATTGTGTAGCTTTAGCTAAACATATAAAGTTGCTCTCATTAAAATGGCTTGGATATAATTAATTATTTGTGATGAACCACTGTTCAGAAAGTAACATAGGCAAATCATTTTGGTGACTAATTTTGTTGTAATTTAAAAAAATATATTTGGATTATTTTGGAGTTGTTTTCCACCTGATTTTACTAGATTTTCAACTTGTGAAATCCAAACATTAAACTTAAAATTAGCAGAATTATTAGCTAATAGAAAAAAAATTAACGATAATATTTGAACTTGTTTTTCTAATAAAATAATTTACATTTATTTCAAAGTAAATTACACATAAATGTATATGTTTTTTTTTTTATTGAGTTGCTCTCATTAAAGAGTTTTGGATTGAAATTATTATTTCTGGAAACCAAAGTTAAGAAGGCATTACGGGTAATTAATTTTTGTAGTTATTTTAAAAAAAAATCTGTGACACTTCAGAAAAGGACTCTCTGCAGACCAGAGGAACTCTTAATTTGGCCAATATGAGGAAACACTGCTGGAGTGTCGTTCATCAAATCACTGGAAATGAAGGACTGATTCTTTTACCTGCGTCTCACGAAGTTTTCCATTGGTGTTCTGCTGCAGTGCTACCAGCTCCTGGTGCTGCTGCTTGGCTTTCTCCAGTTGCTGCTGTAGGTCTGCGTTCCTATTTGAACTTTCTTTTGCCTTCAAGGAGACATGCTTGTAATCTTTAAACTGCAATTTCGTGGACCGTAATGACACATGCTGAAACGGAGTCTCATGTTTACCTGTTCTTCAGCACGGGAGAGTTTCAGATGCAAGTCGGCTGCTTGCTGCTCTTTATCCTTCAGTTTCTCCCCGGAAAGTTGTCTCTGTTCTTTCAGACGACCTTGCAGCTCACCCACCTGTCTCTCTGTCTCCAATAGCTTTGCGTGAAGCTAGACAAACGTGGGCACATCAGAGTAGACATTTCTCCATATACTGTATTTTCATGCAATTTGCTGTTTTTGTTGCGCCTTAAGCTGTCCATTAATGGTTCCCATCACATGCACACATCTACATTCGTGCAACATCAGTGCAGCGGCCATATTGAATTGTCTTTATTATCATCGATATTAATGTAGTGAAACATTGTATGCATTGTGATTAGACTCGTTGGGTGTGTGCGTAAGTTTACCTTTTTGATTTTGTGACTGACCTCAGAAATATGACAAAAAAAGCTTTGGTTGGGTAAAAGCAGTTTTTAGATCAATGTTTCAGTCTACGATACGACAGAGGTGCACTGATCGATAAACAACAAACGTACGAGCTAGAGACAAACGGGTGGAAAAGGGGTTAGGGTTAAATTAAGGCTCTTTGGGATTGCTTTTTTCGCAAGCCTGGGCCATAGCCCAAAGCCGCATTGCACTAAGTGAGTGAGGGCCTTTCTCTGACCTCCACTCACCAGATAAGGGTCCACCGTTTTCGGCCAGGCTTTCAGGGACATTTGGGGTTCTTTCTAGAGTTCATTTTAGCCGGAAAACAGCACACTTTTTTCTGCTAGGCTTTATGGCACGCGTCAGTTGTCACATAGACCAAGTGAGGGTTTTCTACCTCTGACTTCAGCTCACCAAGTAACGGCACTTACAAAAAACGGTTAAGTCACAAAGAATTGACACCTTACACTTAACACTTTCATTTGAAGAAAAATCAGTATAGACCCTTGACAAACATCAAACCGCGTCTCGTGGACCCATCCAAAATTGCTGACTGTTTACATTTGGGGATGCACGTGCTGTTAAGCAAAGTATCAATTATGTTGAAAATTCAAATTCTGATGTAGCAAGTTTAAAATAAATCGGCTTTAAAAATATATTTTCCCAAACACGGATTTCCAATTAGGCACAGAATGTGTATTGTCCCTCTCCACTATTTACAAAAAAGTTGCAAAACTTTCCACATGCCAGGAGACTCAAGAAATCTATTCTCAAAGTTGACTGATCTGGCTCTTTTCTTCTAGAGCTATGACATTATTGAAGGAACACAACACTTTCAAAATCCCATTAACACAACACGTGAGGCCAGCTGTTTTACCCTGGAGTGCCGTGTCTAATCTTGTTGTAGAAGATGTTTTACAACATTGATATCAATGACAATAAAGAAAATTCAATTCAGTTATGAGACTGACAGCAATTCTACTAAACAGCAATTGTATACAGCTTATTTCTGCCTGGATAAATTACAACTTTGCTGTTTGAGGTATGTTTACCTGCCACCGTTACAGCGTGCGTTACTTGTTTACCTTTTCCTCTGTTTAGGTAGGCAATAGTGGCCTTTGTTTTTGTTTTTCGGTGCGTGTCTCGCGGTTAATATAATTTTGTCTGGCCAGCTTCCCGTTAGCCTTGGGGCTGCCGAGGGCTTCTTGTTTTGTTTGCTCCCAGTTGGCGCTCGTTGGCTACACACTGTGTGTTGTTTACCTTGCTTGCCTGGCGTTTGCACTAATTTTGCTGTGTCTCTGTTTATTCCAGGCCAACTTCACATTTGTCATCGCAGGCGTTTTTCGTTGTTGGTTCCTGGTTAGCCAGGCTGCTCAATGCGTGTAATTTGGTTAGTCAGCTTCGTGTTTTTCAAAAAGGCTGTGGCCCTCTTTCGTTGATCGGTCCCCATTGGCCCCTGTAACCTCTTTGTGTGTTATTTTTGCCAGGTCGACCCCTTTTGGTTACTTGCTCTTTGTTGTTCCATTACCGCATCCATCTGCGACATAATGTCTCGGCCTTGCCCAAAAAACCTCACATGGTAAATTGTCTGCATTTATATAGTGCTTTTCAAGTCAATGAAGATCTCCCAAAGCGCTTTACAATGTGCTTTACACCTACCCATACACACACACACACACTCACACGTCTCAAAACACTCATAATCTTTGACTAACACGTAATCCAAAATGGTTACTGACTTGCTCGAATACATTATCTTGGAAAGTAATTGAACTATGTTGATGAAATATAATAGATTTTATGCAAAACTATGTACTATCTCCACACATTTTGCATGTCCTTGGGAATACCTTTAACAACTGTTGGGCTCACCTGACCAATTTCAGTCTGCTGCTGGGCACCTTGGCTATCCTTCTCCTCTCTCTGCTGTTCCAATTGTTTTCTCTCCGCCCTCAGTTCCGCATGCTTGACCTCCAGGTCAGTCATCTCCCTCTTCAACTTTGCCATCTCCTCAGATTTTTCTGTAAGCTCTGCATTTGCTGTCTGCAGGGCCTTTTCTGCTCCAGAAGCTCGGGCCTGCAGCTCCACAATTTCCCGCTCTCTCTCTCGTAGGCTGTGTTGGCCTGACTTCTTTGCAGTCTTCTCCGTTCTAAGTTGCTCCTCCAGCTTTTGACACTCCTTTTCTTTGCGTCCAAATTTTTCAGAGAGACTCTGGAGGACGAATGGAGATATAAGGAAAACACAAGATCGGAGGGAAAAGGAACAGTGGTTGTCAGAAAGATTTAAAAACAACTTTTCATTTTTTCTACTGTTGGGACCAATCTAGGAAAAGTCATAATATTTAAAGTAAAATCAATATAATTTTGTGGATTTTTTTCTGGGTTTTTAACAACAAAGTGGCGGGTCAATTTTGACCCGAAGACAACAAGTAGGTTTAATCATCAAACGGGCAGGACCTGGCCTCGGGCCGTATGTTTGACATGCCTCAATTAAACAAATGTTTTCTGGTCTGCACCAGTTCTAAGCCAGCTGCTATGCACCGGCCAGGCAACCATCGGGAGCACACTGCTCCTTTGAGCAACGAGATGTCGTTTCAACTTTTCGGATTTAGCCTTTTTGGAACACAATTCCCCCAAAAAACGAGGGATTACTGTACTTGCAGATGTAGACATGCATTTTTTCCACACTATCAACTATGTACTCTTACATACACACATGACCAAAAAAGTGGATGTAGTTGAGATGAATCAATGATTTTAAAACTGCATAATGACTATTACCTGGTTTTGTTGTTGAATGTCATTCAGGTCACTTTGTAGCTGGTGAATCTGCTGTGTATAAACAGCTACTTCCTGTGGTCCCTTCTCCAGTTCAGCTTTCAATTGTGATATAGTCATCTGGAGGAAAAAAAATAGTTCATGAAATGCAACAAAAGCATTTTTGCACATTAGCTGAAAACTGGCGTGAGTTTGTGACAATGAAAACATTAGGCAACATCAACAAAAGATATCAAAAAGCAACCATACATTCAAAGAAAAACACTTCATTAGAAAGGCGGAGTGAAAACAAAAATGATTTTACAAAATCCAAATGGTGTTTACCTCTAGTTTACGAATCTTGGGGAAAGAATAAGTGTTGGGGTGTTGTTCAATATGTGGATGCAGTGAAGAAAGAGGAAGAGGAAAACACATGTAGACAAAGGTAAGACACAATACAACAACAGTCACCGGTAACAGTCTCTCAGAACAGATAGCAGACAGACACACTCAGTTATTGGCAATGACAAGTCCAAAAAGGGCATTGCACAAATGCGAACAAAGAGTGCCAAGAGTGGGACACATTTTATGTGTGACATGTTCTCATCAATTAAATTATGACTACTAGATAGCAGGGAAATTACCTAAAAAATATATCAGGTGTTAGGTGTGAAAAGGTTTTAGAAAAAATATATGGTGTGCGTGATTTATGCTGCATATCACCATTCTTGAAAAAGAGTTCATGTGAGGATAAACATAATGTAAAAAATAAACACATTTAGTATGGTGTATTCTAAACCATAGAACACTCTGTTATGGAAATCTACTAAACTACATTAGTCGATGACAAGGCCCAGGCGCCAGATGTGGCCCGCGAGAAGGTTTTGTGTGTTTTGTATGATCTTGATACATTGTTGTATCATACATCAGGGATCATCAAGGTTTTTGGTATCTGTAAGATACTTCTCCATTAAGAAAATATTTTTTTAGGTTCATAGATTTTTGCACTTGATTGTAATTGAATTAGGGCTGCACCTAACAATTTCATAATCGATGAATCGGATTTCTAATTTCCCTCCTATTTATTCAAATATGGAAGTTTTGTACAGATAGATAACAGTGCACAAAACAAAATATTCAATGAAATAAAACAATAAAAAAAAAAAATGTTTGTCAGTTAACTTGATGATTTTAAAAAATACATAGCAATGTATGCTATACGCCTGAAAATATGTAAGATACTCTTTTCCTACCACCTTATCCACAGATTATATTAAACTTGGACTTATCATACAAAACAAAAAAGAAAAAGCAATACATTTCAATTTGTGTAGATTTTTTTTTTTATCCACAAAAAAAAATAAATCAAAATGTAAACAAACCCACTTTTCAAAATTGCCAACAAATTTGTTTAGGGGGGTTAAATTTTGGAATGTGATAAACACTGCCAATATAAAAATGATAAAAAAAATCAACAATTTGCCCCTTTGGTAGAGTTATTCATGTAATTATTATTTTTCTTTTTACTTTTGTTTACTCTATACTTTTACATTTTTGACTCTTTCTGAGCGATTGATACAGAGGAGGAGATTCCGATCCCCCTCGCTCAACCCAACTGATGTTTTCAACATCTCGTTGGGAGTTATTAGGTGACCAATCACCCCAATTCCAACCCCTAAAGCATTGTCAATTGAGCAAAATCTTTCTTGTTCACTACCAGGGTTTGTACACCTTTTTCATGACCAAATCTAAGCACTTTCTAAACAATTTCGGAGCAAATTTTCTAATTGGTCCATAAAAAATGTCCATATTAATCTGTAATACTTGCATTAATACACAATTTATAGTGCTGTCTTTAGGGTTAGCATGCACCTGTCCTCTTGGCAGGCTATGACACTTCATGGCACAATGCCTTACAAACTAATGCCAGCTGGAGTTAATTACGAGGGAAGAATAAATGCAATGGCAACGAAAAGCCACCAGACAGCAGTGTTGGCCTAATTTTTAGGTAGACTTGTTAAAAAAAACATAGCAGCAATTTCAAGCAGTTACAAGAACTCCACCAAAAATTCAAACGTGTTTGAATCCTTGAAAACACATCATTAATATTCTGGTATTTTCAAGGATTTCAAGCGCCTGTAAGAACCTTATTATAAAAAGCAATAGCAAATAGCATATAAACTGAAGGTTGTGATGAGAAGCGCTAACACAACCGAGAATTGTTCCCATCTTACCTCTGAGGACGTGAATTTAGCCTGCAGCTCTTCATAGTGATTTCGGAGACGCTCAGACTCTTCCTCTCTTTCACGAGTCATGTTGTCCATTAAGGTCTGCACCTGCACGAGCTCCTTCTGCAATACCTCAACATCCTCCACTCCAGGACGCTGCAGCTAGGGGCAGATTAAAAGCAGTTAGTTCTGTACAAATACAGAGAAAAAAGACCAGTGCATTCAAGGATTCTGGTTTGACATGTAAAGTGCCGTGAAAAAGTATTTGAAGTAGGTTTTCTTTTTGTTGCATATTTCTCACTCACAAAAGGTTTCAGACCATCAAACTAATTTCAATATCACTCAGAGACAACCGAAAGAAATATATAATCCAATTTTGAAATGTTGATTCAATTTATTAAGGCACAAACAAACAAATCTAGGCCTATCTGGCCCTATGTAAATCACAAAGTAACTGTGACTGTGTTTTGGGAAAGCCTATTTTCAATTCCACAAGCCACATCCAAAATGTATTGCCACTACCCGTGTTGAATCAGGGAAATCACTTAAATTAAATCTGTTAAAGTGAAGTAGGCTACAAAATCTCAAAAACACAATTGACATGCCACAATCCAAAGAAATTCCGAAGAAATAAGAAAAAAAGGATTGAAATCACTCCGAAAAAGTCACAAACACATTTCAAAGGCTGTAGGGCAACAGCGAATATGACAATGACAATAAAAACCATTACCGTAAATTCCGGACTATAAGCCGCTACTTTTTTCCCAAACTTTCAACCCTGCGGCTTATTTAGTGATGCCGCCAATTTATGTAATTCATCTAACGGCCGCCAGCAGCGCTCGAGTACAAAAGGTAAGATTTAGACCGGTGGAATATATGCGCCGAGGAATACTGCAACTTCTTGGCTTGTGCGTGAATTAAATTAGCGTAAAAATACCCTCATCATGCAAAATGCAAAAAGAAAGGCACACGACGCAGCTTTCAAGCTAAAAGCAATCGAGCAATCCGATAAAGAAGGAAACAGAGATATTGCACGTAAACTTTACTATACGTGCGTATTGCTAGCGTGTATTGGTTTAAGGGAGCGTGGGACGACGACTATATGACAAAGTTTCTTTCAGATACCGAGAAAGATGACTCTGATGGCGACAGTTATAATGGGTAAGATGAGGATGGTTTACCGTGAATTTAACAAGTCCGATATATTTTTTTAACAGACCTATGTACTGTTTCGCGTGCGTGTTGCTAGTAGCGTGTTGCTACCTGTAACAGTCACGGTTTGGGATGAAAGTTATATTATTATTATTATTAAAGCTTTGAAAACTCTCTCTGTGTACCGTCTTTCTTTGTAAATATGTGTAACCATGTATTATATGTATTTGCAACTGTATATTTTTGTAATGTATTTATTTTAGAGACTTATTCTGATATGTTTTGTACGGGTGTATCAAAAAGAAGGGACGAAAACCACAGAGAGTGAAAGGAAGTGAAGTAAACGTGAGACGTGTTTGTGGACGTGGCGGGCAATAGTGGATATATATTTTTCCCACCCTTACCTTTGAAAATATACACTTTTTTCCTTGGATTACTTTCAACGGGACCCAGACTCTGCAGGTCTGCATCAAACCTTAAGTACCGGTATAATTTTCCATTCATTTTGCCGGCTGTGGTGTTGACTGTGTATTTTAAATTCAGTTACAATCGTGGGACTTAAAGTCGGGTTTGGGTTACTTTTGTGAGTGTGTTACATGTTTCAATGTGGGCGCATGTGGCTTATATACAGATGCGGCTTGTGTAAGTACAAAAGCGGTTATCCTCTTAAAATGTGGTGGGTGCGGCTTATAATCGGGTGCGCTTTATAGTCCGGAATTTACGGTAATTCAAATGCAATTCTGTGTTCTGTGTTTTTCATTTATAGATAATTATCGGTTATTTTGTTACAGTTGCATACTCTCAGTCAGTAAGGACATCATCTTGAGGTAAGTTTGATCCTTGGGGGCTTTTATGAGGGGGCATCACTACTTCATGAATTTTCACTTTTCTGCAACAGCAATTACCCCGGTAATACTGTCATACCCAAACCAATTTCACATTAAATTTCAGCATTATTTTAATGAATTGAAAATCAGCTCAAGTGTCAATTTTGTTTGACTTGTACCAGTTCAGTCTTTAGTTTCTCATTTTCTTTCTTCTCTTGTTGAAGCAGTTCAGTTACATTGGAAAGCTTCTGATCAGCGGCTTCCCTTAAACTCTTTTCTTCATCGTAACGGGACTTGATGTCTAGTGGATGCAAGAAGATCAGTTCAATTCATCAACATACCAAACACATGATCGTCAAAGGGATGAGAGTCCAAAGATCACACTAACCTACAATCTCTGTGGCCAGTAGGGCTGCTTTTTGCCTAATGTTAAACTTTTCAGTCTCTGATTCATTTAACTTCTTCTCCAATACTAAGAGAAGAGAAAACACATTCGTGGTGCAGTTATTATCGGCATAATATGCATTGTACACAAATGGGTTTTACGTTAACACCCACCTGAATCCTCTGAGCTTATCTGCCCATCGTTCTGTGGAGTTGAGGAAAAACAGTGTGATTATATGGGGATGAAAAAGCATTGGTGTAAAATTTACAACAAATTGTTTCACAACATCTCTGAAAGTTTAAGAATCTCTAAGACTTTTTAAAATATCTTGAAGGAATTACTTGCTTCAGGTGCCCATGGACTTTGTCTAATTCTTTCTTCAGTTCCCCAGAGAACCATCTTTCTTCCTAAACAGGAAATAGATTTAAAGAGAAACCTACTGCACAGCCAACAGTACACATGTGAGAAATAAAATTACCTTAAGTGATGTATGAAGATCCTGAACTTCCTGCCGCAACATTGTAAGGTCTTCCCTAAATTAAGAGCAAATTATACCTCGCCATGATAAAAATGCAAGAAATACCTGGATTTGACTGTGGCCTGGAACAGGATATTAGCCCAGGTTGAATTCAGTTTGTTGTGTGACAATGATTAATGATCTATCGTGTAATCAGCCAATTGAGACAAGTTGCACAGCAGAGGTTCAATTAATGATGTCTCAACGAAATGGCAGACAAAAGATAGCACTATAAACGTTTCGCAGTTGGGCAAAAATAAGAGGGAGTGTTTACGTTTCAAGTGCATATGCACGCACTTTTGTTTTCCCCCTTTTCAACACCTTATACACAAATAACAGCATTTCAGTTATTTTGTATTAAAAATGACCTAGATTGTTTAGTTTGAATCCATAATACCTGAGACTGTTACTTTTGGCTTTGAAACAATGTGTCCAGGTTTATATTCACAGCGTTTTTCTCGTTTTGCTACTGACTGTGTCGACCTCTCTCTGTGTCTGTGTTAGGATTGTATAATTATATTTATCCTACAGTTGACATTTAATATGTTATATGTGTTCTCAGCCATTTTGAAGAGTTCTCAGCCTGTAAGCTGCTCTTCAAGGCCATGAGTTGTTTTTGATGTACAGCCTGTCTTTTGTCTCACATACCAATGGATACACCCTGACCTGGAATAAATCTGTTCATGCCATAACTCAAGTTGTTCTTCACCAAAGAGCCTGGGAGGAAGGAGGGGAGTTTGCCCAGGACAGAGGTCACCTGTCATCATCGGCTGGAAAGCAGGCCTTCGAAAGAAGATTAATTAACTCTACGTAGCAAAAGTTAGAATACGGTCTCGATTTGTTAGATAGAATCCCCGCCCCTCAGTAAATCGAGACTCATGTATTACAGGGCAAAAACTAAATAAAAAGAAAGGAGATTCGGAGATTTCTTCAGAGTCATTTGGGTGATTGGTGGTATACATTCTCCAAACTCTCCTTGCAAGTATCAAATATTAATTGATTCTCTTTGTCTTTTATTTCAGAGCGTTTTATCATAAATGTTGGAGACTTGAACCTAACAGTCTGATGGCCATAGATGTGGCTACCCTCCAGAGATTTCTTTAACTGACATGAGATTTTACCAATTTAGCTCTTTCCATTCTAGAGCCAACATAAGCATGGTCTGAAAATTATTTTTTCTATTCTAAAATTATAGTCCTAGTGTGATCTATTTGCTCTTTCTTAGAAAGTGTATAGAAGCTAGAGAGGGGGTAAATTGACAAAATCATTTACCTTCAATTTTTCCAGGCTGTAAACATTTCCCTCGTTTTTATTTACTGACCGATTGAATTACCTATCGATTATTGTAAGGGACGGGTGATGTCATGAGACCAAATCATCTTCGCTCTTCCCTATCACAGCTGTCTGAAAGTTACCAATAGTTCATCTGTTTGTTGTTCAACTGCAGCCCAGATACAGGTATAGTCTCGTACTAAATTCAGAAAATTAAAACGAAACATGCCTTGTAAGTCAATCAATCTTGCAGAGTCTGACTGTATTACACCGAATGCTAGAACAACACAAGTGAGGAGCGCCTTTCACTGTCACCAAAGCTGCATACTATTGCCATGAATTGTCCGTATTTTGGCATGGAAATGACAACACTGCCCCTTATGCCCAGTGGCATTAATTGTAGTGTGTCAATGCTCACTGAGAAGCAAATATTAAGCAAAACCAAAGCTTAATACTAAGTGATAATGTTGATTGGTGGCTTGATATCAATAAAAAAAACAATATTGGGATTAACAGTGGTGTAATATGCCAATACAGTGGAACCTCGGTTTTCGAACGCCTCTCAGTTCGAACAAATCGGAGTCCGACCAAAAATTTTGAGAAATTCTTGCTTCGCTGTTTGGTCAAAAAAACGGAGTTTGAACGCCGGTAACGCGTGAGTGCGTACGCTAGGGTGCGATGATGAGCGGCGTACGAGTTGACGTCGCTGGAGCACACTGTTATCGCGTGCGGACGTGCTTCGTTTTGCTTTCGCTTTTAATATAGGTGTACGAAGTGTTTTAGCCCCTAATTATGCCTCTGAAGAAAGTCAGTGCAAGCAGCAAAGTTGCTACAGGTGAAAAAAGAAAAGTAGTGCGGACAACTATTGCATTTAAGAAAGAAGTAATAGCAAAATATGAAGGAGGTGTGCGGGTGTCTGATCTTGCCTGCGCCTTCTGCTGACCACCACAAAGGTAAGAAATCCCATTCATAATTATTTTCTTTATCCTTTTTTTTTATTTTTACACGTTCATGTTAGCGTAATCTTTCGTACAGAAGATTACGATAACGCGAACGTACGATTAGCCTGGGTTAGCTTTAAGTTTACGTTAAACATTCAAGGTAAACATTCAGGGTGTTGGAACGGAGCCCAACATTGAGGGTGTTGGAACAGAACCCCCTTTCCAATGAACCGCTCACCACTTCTTGTGGAGACCCGGGTGCTAAATGACTTGTAAACGACCTGATCTTTTTATTTTTACACGTTCATGTTAGCGTAATCTTTCGTACGGAAGATTACGATAACGCGAACATGCGATTAGCCTGGGTTAGCTTTCAGTTTACGTTGAACATTCAAGGTAAACATTCAGGGTGTTGGATTAAAACGATTTACATTATTTTTAATGGGGAAAAATGATTTCGGTGATCGAACAAATCGTTTTTCGAACAGGGTTCTGGGACAGACTATGGTCGAGAACAGAGGTTCCACTGTATAAAATATACCAGTTTCCAACTGCAGTTAATTGACTAAACGGTTTGCACCAAGAAACAAATCACCTCTCACCCCCTGATTAAAATCTGGTAAATCTGTTTTTAATATGCAACATTTTGTCATAGCAGTCACCGGTTCTTTTGGAAACTCTGGAAATTGAGAAATTATCTCGACGGCTGCTTCTTCATGCAATTTTGCCTATCTTTTGTAACTAAATGACAATTGGAATTTTGTTTCAAGGTCACTAGTTGTGCAGAATTGTAAAATGTGTATACACACTAATGTGATTCAGACCTCAGTCAAAATCCTTTCTGATTAAATGTGACTGAACCAAATAGGTACATTTCAAACTGACCTGGTAGGGGCCACATGAGCGGGAAGCTCTCCAGTGTCATGGAAAAGCTCATAGTGCTTAAACAGATCCTCCGCTGAGGTGTGGGACTTCATGCACTGAGGGCAGATAAATCCCTAATGGTGGTTGCCAAGGTGGTTAGTTAATTTTTACTGCTCTTCTCATAAAGAAGGAGGAAATAAACAATCTATTCAACTACCTCAGAAGTTTGGTCATGGTTACTGTCTGTAGTGGGCTGGTCGGACTCTGTGTTCTGGGAGCCTCCTTTCCCAGGAGTCTGGGGGGGGGGAAACAGACAAAATACTTGAATCAAAATCTATGTTTGATTAAAAACAGAATTATTTTCCCAAAGTGGAAAACTGGGTCACTAGCAATGAATTAGCCATAAGGCACAGCTACACACAATAGAGAATTTCAATACAACAAGTTAAAAAAATATATCAGGGAATTCAAATGTAACAGTGGAATGGGCATACTATCAGACACGTTTAATTTTCCACTCCGTTCATCACACAACACGTCTACCATGTACACTTATAACTCTTAAGTAACTATTTTTTTCCATATGCCTTTTATGTCTATATGGTGGAACATTGGCCAGGACAAATCTATGCAACACCTTCTTTCTGAGGTACCATAGAGCAGTGATGGTTAGGGTGGTCCATATTTTTCGACTTTTAAAATTTCATGCTCTGACCCCTTGAATATGTTCCAATATATACAAAACGTAATTAGGCAAAGTTTCATCAAAATCAAAGGATATTTAGAGGTCGCTCAAGGCCTCTGAAATTTTGGTATGAAAAATAAGGATTTTTCGCACATTATATCAGACCTAGTGTACAAAGTTACTTGTAACTTTTCTTGTGTTACAATTATAAGCAATGGACTGAAATTGGATGTTCTAAAACGCCGTACACATAGGGTTAAGATTTCCGTTTTTTCTCGAAAATTGCCAAAATTTTACCATTTTGGGAAATTTCAAAGTCGTTGAGCTACCTCTAAATATTATCCAAATTGTTCAAAATTGCACACAGTGTGTTTTTATCGATATAAGAACATATGCGGGGGGTCAGAGCCCAATATTTCAAAAAAAAAAATTTCGACCCCCATTAAGGACCACCCTAGTGATGGTCACCTTTTTACAGCTCTTATGCCATAAGCCTCAGTTGTACATACCTATCAATTTATACGTTACTCCATGTTTTATTCGTTTAAACCAGACCTGGGCAAATTACGGCCCGCGGGCCACATCCGGCCCTTTGTACGTCCCTGTCCGGCCCGCGTAAGACCAATCATAAACACCATAAATTAAAAAAAAAATTTAAACTTTTATTTTGAAATTTTATTTTGACTACATATACACGTCATAGACGTAGCGCCTTCACGCGCGTATACACTTGAGTGAGTGAAGGTGATACTGTTCGCCAGGGTACCCTCAAGATGTCGGCACGCCCCAAGAAAAGAAAAGTTGATAACGAATGCCGTATTTTCAACAAGACATGGACTGCCAAATATTTCTTTACAGAAATTAAAGGTAAAGCAGTGTGCTTAGTCTGTGGTACACAGGTTGCTGTGTTTAAAGAATATAATTTGAATCGCCACTACACGACCAAGCATGAAGATGAATACAGAAACCTGTCTGGTGAAGAGCGTGCAAGGGAGTCTGATGCATTGCTAGCAAAACTACAAACCCAACAAGGATTTTTCACTAAACTTCCCACTTCCAGAGATGCAGCCGTCAGGACAAGTTATGTAATTTCTCATAAAATCGCCAGAAAAAGTAGGGCATTTTCCGACGAAGAGTTTATTAAGGAGTGTTTATTGGACTCTGCTGAGCTGATGTGCCCAGAAAAAAAGGGCGCGTTTGAGAACGTTTCACTCTCCCGACGCACTGTAACGAGGCGGATTGAGGAAATCACGGGAAATTTAGAGCTTCAGCTGAAGAAAAGAGCGGCGGACTTTGACTTTTTTTCTCTGGCTTTGAATGAGAGCTGCGATGTACGTGACACCGCCCAGCTGCTCATCTTCTTACGTGGGATAACCGCAGACTTTCAAATCACGGAGGAGTTGGCATCCTTGCAGTCAATAAAAGGGACAACCACAGGTAATGACTTGTTCAGAGAGGTAAATGCATGTATGGATGTATGGACATGTTAGAACTGAAATGGAACAAGCTTGCAGGTGTGACAACAGATGGTTGTCCAAATCTGGCCGGGAAAAATGTTGGACTTTTAAAGAGAATGCAGGATAAAGTGACAGAAATGAACCCTGATCAGAAATTGACATTTTTGCATTGTATCATACATCAGGAAGTGTTGTGTAAGACAGTGTTAAAAATGAAACATGTTGTTGATTCTGTCACTAAAATAGTTAACTTCATCAGAGCGAGAGCTTTAAATCACTGACAGTTTGTTGCTTTGTTGGAGGAAAATGAGGCTGAACATGGTGACATAAGCTATCACTGCACTGTTAGGTGGCTCAGCCTTGGCAAAATTCTGAAAAGTGTCTGGGACCTGAGAAACCAGATTCAGGAGTTCTGTGTTCAGAAAGGTCATGACGTCTCAGAACTTTCAGATGAAGACTGGTTGGCAGACCTCGGATTCACTGTGGATGTGACCGCACTAATGAACGAACTTAATGTCAAACTGCAGAGCAAGGGCCTTTTTGTGCATGAGATGTACAGTGCAGTGAAGGCTTTTATGAGAAAACTGTAGCTTCTCTCAAGCCAAGTGAAGGACAACATTCTGACCCACTTGCCAACACTTAAGGAAGCCAAAAGATCAGGCGATCACCTCCAAAAGTACTCAACCATGTTAGAAACATTGCATGCAGAGTTTTCAAGGCGATTTCAAAACTCTTGAGAGTGAAATGCACATGGTCTCTTCTCCCTTCAACTGCAGTGTGGATGATGCCCCAAGTGAAGTTCAGATGGAACTCATAGATCTGCAGTCTGACACACTTCTGGCAGATCACTTCAAGTCAGTCTCACTGCTGGATTTTTACTCCCTCAAAGAGGAGAACTTTCCACACCTGAGGAAGCATGCTCAGAGGATCCTAGTCCTCTTTGGATCTACCTATCATTGTGAACAGACATTCTCAGTTATGAAGTTTAATAAATCCAAACATAGATCCTCTATGACTGTTGACCACCTCTCAGCTGTCCTTCGCATAGCCACTTCAGACATTCCGCCAGATTCCAATGCCCTTGTTCAAGCCCAGAACAGACTGGATTATTCTCACTGAAGAGGTAACATGAGGTGGAGAACATTACAAGTTATTGTTTGTGGAAATTAACAAGTTGCACTGGTTCAATGATTGTTTTTCTTATTTAACCAATACACCACGATTTCACATAGCCTAATATAAATATTTACAGAGTGCTATATTCTTCTGATTATCAGCATCAGCTATTCAAAATATTTAATTTGAGCATTTTACAATGAAAGAAAGTTGGTGGCCCTCTGACACAATTTAGGTTTCTCATGCGGCCCCTGATAAAAATTAATTGCCCACCCCTGGTTTAAACTGATCATTTCAAATTGTGTATGCCTTATAATAGTAATTGTACGAGGAACAAAAAAAGTTTTGTCAGACTGATATCGCCTGCTCCCTTTCAACTGTATACTGGATCGTCTCAGGCCTTGAAGCAGATGACCACATCATTGTAGATTGCCATTATTGTTGCGCTACACTAGCAAATGCTATTCTCCATCAAGGATTATTTTAAACTAAATAGTGTCAGTTTCTGTTACAGGGGAGAACCATTTGTAAGACAAAAAAGTCAGTGAAATTCTGCACTGCTACGTATTTACAAGCAAAAATGAACTGCAAATGGAGAGAGCACTGATAGAGAAGTTAAAATAATTGTTTGTGTTGTTCATTTGGTAAATAAAATAAACTTGTTCACACAAATGATCTGGACCGTTTACAAGGAAGAGTGACAGAGACCACATACCTGTCAGCTTACACGGGTTCCCCGTATTTTACACGTTATTTTGATCATTTCAAATTGTGTACGCCGTATAACAAATTTTATATAGGAATATTTTTCTTTTTCTGAAAAGAACGATCTCATGGTGGACATGCCTCGGTCACTGGCAGTAGATAACACGTAATAATATCTAAATGGTATTCTACATAGTCAGTCTTGCTGTGAATAAATGAGTGCCACATAGTTTTTGTAAGCATTGTTATCACTTAATAAGTGGAATTGCAATAATAAACAAGGAAAGTAAATGGCTAAGGTTGACAGGTATGCAAAAAATACTTATGGCCCCTTCATATTTTGCCCCGAAATCCCATGTCTGTGAAGACGGTGGACTCTGACCCCATTGCATGGCTGACTTCGCTATCCATATGTGTGTGTGTGTGTGTGTGTGTGTGTGTACGCTGCAAAGCCCTTTGGGAGGTCTCCGGTGACTTGGAAAGCGCTATAAAAATGCAGTCCATTTACCATTCAAAATGCAGTCCATAGTATATTCGGAGGCGTGGAAGGAAAGTAGAATGACAGTTTTTGTTTTTTTACTTGTTCGATCATTAACTGTAAGACCACAACATATCAATCGTCTAATAGTAATACATAATATATAGAATATATAGCTTTTAATAATTGCATCCCTGCCAACCTCAGCCAATTGCTTCCTGTATTAATCATTGCAGATCCCCTCATTAACAATTAAAAAACTGATGAACACACTGCAGCACAGATCAAATCACAGAATGACAGACTATGTAGAATAAAGGCAAAGATAATGTACGTAAAACAAGTTAATTGTGTTTACCAAATATCCATACATCCATTATCTGCACTGCTTATCCACAGTAGGGACGTGGGGGGTGCTGGAGCCCATCCCAGCTATCCTCGGGCAGTGGGCAGGGGACACCCTGAACTGGTTGCCAGCCAATCGCAGGGCACACAGGGACAGACAATTCACTCGCTCATTCACAACTAGGGACAATTTGGACCAGCCAATTAACCTGGCATGCATGTTTTTGGAATGTGGAAGGAAACCAGAGTCCCTGGAGGAAACCCACCCAAGCATGGAGAGAACATGCAAACTCCACACAGGAAGGTTCAATCTCATGACGTCAGAACTGTGCCACACACACGCTAACCACTGCGCTGCCATGATTTACCAAATAAACAACACAAATAATTCTTTCAGCATCTTTCCAAGTTCTTTTCTCACATGCAGTTAATTTAGTGATGTTTAGTATATATAAAATATTCCCGTAAAAAAAAGTACAGAGTACACAATTTGAAATGATCAAAAAAGGCAGAACATACAGGAAGAACATATAAATTGACAGGTATCCAATTGCCGTTTATATATATATTTTATAAAATTATTATTACAGTTGCAAAATATTAGAGTAGGGTACAGAATGCCCATTGAGCTAACTTTTCACATTCACAACAAGTATAAGAGACCCTCTTGAAACCAAATAAAATACATTTTCATCCACTTGTTTTTATTCTTTTGCCAAGTTGCACTGCATTATGGGAAATGAAGTCTTAGAGAACATGTTTGACAAGTACTCTTGCCGACAGCACATGTTATTTCACGGGAAAAGAGCTGTTCTCCGCAAATAAGGGCAACGTCCCCGTTATCTCTGAAATGATAGGGAATCTTCGTATTTTAGTTTAATATTGAATGGGAGTCCAACTGCGGGGGGGAATGAATGAATCATCAACGATTAGCATTGACGAATGGGCGATGAATCAACTCAAGCTAACGGAAACAGAAAGAAATGGATTTTAGGCCAATAGTGTCGTCAGTTAATGTGTTTTTTAATGCAACACAACCAGTACGTTTTACTACCAACATATAGAACTGCTCTAACACATAAATTCCAGGTTGATACGCCATTTGTGTAAGTAGCCTCTGTCAAATCAAACAAGCTAGCATCTGATGCTAACTTTTGTAAACCAAAATAGGGAGCGCTTGATACAGTGAACGCGACTGGGCGGCGTGTACCTCGGTTTTACCAAAGCCCTTAACTCGCGGGCTTCGATACAAACCCGCCCGTACGCGATGTATCGTTCCATAAAAAGTGCGCCCTAGTTAGAAAACAGGAGAGGCCCTACGTAAAAAATAATTCTGCCCCCGTTAACTTGATAATGTCAGACTGTTATCGTATTACCTTACCATTTGCAAAATTCTCCTTAGCATGCCTCTGTCTGCGATTGTCCCGAAACGAACCCGAATTTGTTTTCAAGAGTTGACGTCGCTGGAGCACTCCACACCTGACCAGGACCAGTCAGAAGCAGAAGGGGCGGGTCTTAGGAAGGATGGCTATTCACGATAGGATGCTACACAATCTGCGTAGTCTGCAAATACAGTGGGACCTCGCTACTTCGCGGTTCCACGTTCGCATGTTCAGAGCTTCGCGGGTCCCAAAAAAAAAATAATAGTAAAACAAAAATTAAGCATTATTGAAGGGGCGTCGCTACTTCGTGGATTTTCACTTTTCGCGGGTGGTTTTGGTCCCCATTAACTGCGATAACCAAGGGATTACTGTATCGAAGAATCAAACTGTTGGTATGTTGGTGCAGATATATTTTTATTACATATTCACAAACGAGATGAAAGTACACAGGAGTACATTTCTCTACAAAAGTGTATTTGTAATGTGTTAACAGGGTTGGGTAGGGTTACCTTAACTGGATTACTTTCAATTACTTTTGGATTACTCCAATAACAAAAATATGGTAATAAGACAAAAGAAACTAAATATGAATAAAATGATGACTCACAACACGTGGTAAGCTTTCTCTCCTGGCTTTGATCTCTGGCAAAACTAACATAAAATGCGACAGAAACAAAATGAAAATAAATCCAAACAGCTTGTCAACATCATTTTTGCCCTTCCATGTATTCCAGTACTCCCCAAGCCTGCACAAAATTTATTAAATGTATTCATATTTAGTTTCTTCTGTCTTTTATTAGCATATTTGGTGTTGGAGTAATCCAAAAGTAATTGAAAGTTATCAAGTTAAAGTAACCCTACCCAACCCTGTGTATTAAAGGGATAGTGTGTATTATTTGACCACCAGATGTCACTGTATCACGTAGTGCAAAGCACAAGTTGTTTGTTGTAACTATTGCAAAGGAAATATATAGGTAATTACTTTGGTTAATAATTCGGCTGCAATTTGGCGTTTCTTTTTTGTTTTACTATACTTCTACCTGTTTTTCCCAGTGACCTGTTTTGAGGTTTTGAAGCGTAAAAGCTTATTTTCCTCATGTTGAGGTTTTTGAGTTTTTCCTTGCCCTCATGTAGGTTTTAGATCAGGGGATGGTGTAATAATAGTCTGTGGTTTGCAAAAGTCTTTGATCTGTGCAGCCCTTTGAGACGCTTTGCGATTAAGGGCTATACAAATAAACTTGACAAGTAAGAATACAAACTACAAAGGCTCCAAATGTACACTTTTTTTAATGGCCAAACTCGAGCACTTTCTAAGGACTTTCAAAGCCAATTTTCCCATGTTTCTTGTACCATTAAAATAAGAAAAAGCGGTGTGAATCGTGTATTTTGAAGAGCCACAAATATCTGTGATTTAACCTACATATGTGGTTTTTAATCTTGCTTGTGCATTTATCAAGACAAAATTTCTAGATCTTCAGTAAATCACAAATATAATTGTTTTTTAGACAAATTTCTTTCTATATATGGTGTTGGATAAAAATAAGTAGCTTGCATGTTTTTATTGCAGGAACTGTAATTTACCACTATGACTAGGTTTATTAATCATGGCCCATAATTAATATCCGTGATTTATAGGTAATCCCTGCACAAATACACATTTTATAGTGCCTATAAATCCTATTATAAATCCTAAGTCCTATTGGGCCTTAGGGGGCGATGACGCTTCATAGGACAATGTTAATGCAATGGCAAAGCAAAGCCACCAGAGAGCCCTGTCAACATCATTTTTTAACAGACTTGTTTAGAAAGATGGCAACAATTTCAAGCATTTACAAGAACTTCACCCAAAATTCAAGCACCTTTCAATCCTTGAAAAGTCAACATTAAAATTCAAGCTTTTTCAAGGATTTCAAGCACCTGTACGAACCCTGCAAACTGCACCCTTTGACTTTATATATTTTTTTCACACATCTTCAGGTACCTGTAGCCGCAAGATGGAGGACAATTATGTCAGCTGCCTTTAAGTGGGGCTCATATTAAATCATATAAATACTAATTTCTCGAACTACGAGTATTAAAAATCATTTTCATATGATACTTAATGGTGTTTTGCTTATTATTTAAATCAGTGTTTTTTTAAAATTATTTTTTTTTACCACTAAGAGATGCTAAATAATACACACTGTCCTTTTAAGTTAGCTATTTCAAAGACGAAATGCACCGTACTGTTCCCTGAGTGCATAGTAGCGGTTTCCCCAAAGAAAAAAAAACTGCATAACAAATGCTTAGGCACATTTTCGTCGTGAAAACGCTGTTGTTGACCTAACCCCATTCAGTCAAATTAAACTGTTCAAATATTATAATTAGCTGAGTTAAGCAGACGGCATACTGTACTTAAAACACTGATAACAACCAGGCCTCCCTTGTTTTAAACTTAGTAAAAAAAATAGGTCACAGACACCATTGCGCAACTTCAGCGTTTGATCACTTTTTTCCCCCCACCAGAATCACTTTTAAATAACAAAGCTTGGTTAAGTCAGTTCTAAAATCCTAATTACCTCGCTGCAATGTTACTGGAATTTTGATAGCTATTCTAGCTTCTAAAGCATATTTGTACACTACATTTTCTATTATTTTATTTCAGTCACGTGCAATTATAAAATTAATACTAAACTTTCCGTTGGTGCCAACTATCCATCTTAACTTCACTCTCTATGTTTTACAATCATAACATTTTTAAAAATACATACATGCCAACCTTTTGACACTAAAAAGCAGATTTTAACACGTACTTGATGTTTACAGGCAAAAAAGAATCCATCGCCAGGATTTTACAAAAAAAAAAATGTGCTTGTTTGAAGTAGCAAACTTTTACAAAAACAAAAATCTAATGCGGTTGTTGTGAAGGTTTATTCACACAGACATAAGCCTTACTCAAAATAATGCAGCAGCAGACTAAAATACTAGTCTCGAATCGAGCTTTTTCTGTTGGTTAAATTTGAAAAAGCGGGCTTTCTTATAAATTTATCTTAAAGGGTAGAAAAGCGGTGGTGTTGGTGAGTCTGCAATAGTGTTTTTCTTTTCAGGACACGATTCACTCCTTAATGATTTGTCAACAAGGCACATAAAGCACCATGATTACCATCGAGACGCACCACATAATCAATGTAAACACGGGTTGCAACAAGAAATACAGTATTATTTCTCCTCGAGAATAAATTTGACCTTTAAAGTGCAGACAAAACACTCAAAAAAGGGGAAACCTTTAACTCTCGTGTGTGTGTGTGTTGATATCATTATAAAAGTAAAGATATGACTGATTCTATTATTATTGGCAATATCTTTTCCCAATTTCCAGGTCCACCTCAGAATGAGTTTTCAATCAATGTTTTTGCAATTTGTACTTGTTACATTGTGAAAAACGGCAAGTAATGTAGCAACATTGAATCCCGCAGAGTCCCTCCTGTAGTCCTTTATGAATCTTTATCGATTGATGAGATCCGAGGTTTGGGCGGCGAAGTGAGGAGTGTTGTTGTCGAAGACTTGGGTGTCAAGTGTGTTGCCATTATTTGGTTGACACGCCGGGCTGCAGGTGGCGTTTTGGGTGTTCTTGAACCTCTGCAGGTATTCAGAATGGACAGGCCTGTAACTTTGCAGCACTCGGATGGCTTCGTCAACAGAGAACCATTTACGTTTCCTTCCTGCAAACAGTTATGAGTAAAGAGACATTATTTTCTGTGTGCCTTAGTACAATGATCGTCCAGCAAAGGTAGCTGACCTACAGGGTTGGGTAGGGTTACTTTAACAGGATTACTTTCAATTACTTTTGGATTACTCCAATACCAAATATGCTAATAAAAGACAAAAGAAACTAAATTTGAGGTATCAAAGAGATCAAAGCCAGGAGAGAAAGCTTACCACGTGTTATGAGTCATCATTTTATTCATATTTAGTTTCTTTTGTCTTTTATTAGCCCTTTTGGTATTGGAGTAATCCAAAAGTAATTGAAAGCAATCCAGTTAAAGTAACCCTACCCAACCCTGCTGACCTACACGTGTCGTTTTTAAATATATATACTTTGTGGTCATTACAATGTTCTGCTTGCAAAAGCAGTTTCGATTTCAAACCCCTACTTAATCTGAAAACGCTAATATCAAAGTATGATAGTTTATTACTTTTTCCTTTTTACGTGAACTATAACCTATAGGAAATCCATCCATCCATTATCTGCACCGCTTATCCTCAGTAGGGTCGCGGGGGTGCTGGAGCCCATCCCAGCCATCTCCGGGCAGTGGGCAGGGGACACCCTGAACTGGTTGCCAGCCAGTCGCAGGGCACACAGGGACAGACAATTCGCTCGCTCATTCACACCTAGGGACAATTTGGACCGGCCAATTAACCTGACATGCATGTTTTTGGAATGTGGGAGGAGAACATGCAAACTCCGCACAGGAAGGTCGGTAGCTGGATTTGAACCCATGACCTCAGAACTGTGCCGCACATGTGCTAACAAAAAATATAAACTCACAATAAGACTGAAAATGAGTACTGTATTTATTCACGTATAACACTTTTTTTTAAAACCTAAAAAGAACTCATAAGGTTTTACTAAACGCAAAACATTGGATGCAACGAGAATCAGGGTGGCGGTGAGAGCGCTGAATCCTAACTCCTGGACTATCAGTGGAAAAAATGAGATACGAAAAGACATTAAGTGTTATGACATCATCTCACTATTTTTTGTTACGGTACCAAAGACTAATGTTAGAGAATGGAGAAAACAGACAGTGGTCCTAAAAGATAAAAATAAACGCAAAAAGACACAGGAAAACGGAACAACTCTTTGGTGTATCTAAATTCAAATGCTTTTTTGCACATCTTCCATATAACTGGTGGTCCAGTGGTTATGATTCGGATCTCTCACCGCTGCAACCAGGGTTTGATACCCGTTGCATCAAAAGTTTAAGCTGAGATACAGTGAAACATAAATTTGTACATATATTCAATCAAAAATTAGGGATGTGGGTTATACACTGGCACGTGTTGTCCACAAATAAAAACGGTAATACGTAAGGTGATTGTGTAATATTTACACTGAACATGACTCTCCCTCTACAGAAGCAATACTATCCCTCGATGAAGAGGGATAGTGTTGAGACGCACCACACTGAAAGGCGTAGTCTCAATTATGTGAGCAATTGTTGTATTTGGCTCACATATACAACACACCTGGCGATTGGGCACTGGCTTTACATACAATCCTCGAAGCCCTCAGCGCCAACCCTTCGCCCTTTATTGTTATCATGGTGCCCTTCACTAAACTTACCTTACACAACAATGCACACACACAAATATAAGCATGCATCTTTAAAAATAGAACAGAACAAAACAGTTTGGTTGTGCCTCCCAGTATGACAGCAAGCTCAGTTCATTTGTCTTTTTTCAACATCTACTTTGAAGACCCCTGGAGATGGGGTGCCATTAGCCAGATCTTGGTATGTTGTCCCCCTCACACCGCAGGCCATTTTCAGAAAGTTGTGTTTATTATGTGTGTTTGGGATTAAATACGAGATGACAATGTCGGTTACACAGCATATTTTTGCGATCTCAGAGTCATTTAAAGTTTTCCGCGAAAATGTACTTGAGAAAAGACAGCATATTGATGTAAAAGATACCACGAAAAAGTAATCGTCACAAATGAAAACCGCACTAAGGAAGGTGGCACCGGCCGTCATAAGCAAAATACCAGGAGTGGAGAATTTGAGAATTTGGAAAGAACATGCTAGGAGGCACAATCTCATGACATAGCGTGGAACATGGTGTGAATATAACTATATTCCACATTAGACCGTAAAACACATTCATTTCCACATACGCACGTTGATAGCACACACTGAGCATGATGACACACACTGATGATTACTTCCTCATTTAATACAAATTGTATTCAATGCTCACACCTTCTCTCAAAGATTCATGGTGTCCTCCGCTTCACAGTCCACAATACACACAAAGAAGGGCATACGCCACTCATTTTGAAGAAATCTTAATACTTTTATGAGTGCCTTATATTTTGTGGAAAAAACGGTCGATTAAAATGCGTCATTGACATTTTTTACACACACACACATATTATATATAATAACGCATATATATATATATATATATATATATATATATATATATATATATATATATATATATATATATATATATATACACACACACACACACACACACACACACACACACACAGTTGGACCTCACTACTTCGTGCTTCGACGTTTGCGGAGTCAGAGCTTCGCGGGCCTAAAAATAATAATGATAAAATAAAATAATAATTTAAAAAATAAAAAAAATAAATAAAAATTAAGCACTTTTGAAGGGCGTCGCTACTTCGTGGTTCCATGTTCGCGGGTTCAGAGCTTTGCAGGTGTAAAAAATAATAATTAAACATATATATATATATATATATATATATATATATATATATATATATATATATATATATATATATATTATACACATATTACCAACTTTTCAAAAGAAAACGCTTCAATTACAAATTGACAAACGCAGCATCAAAATCAAAACATATTGCATATAAAATCTGTATAGAAATGTGAAATAATTTAAATTGCTGTTTTTGTTCTTTTGTGCCTCTAAGTGGTAAAAAAAAAAATCATTGAAAAAACAATATTGATTCAAATATTGAGCAGAAAACACATGAACTATCATATAAACATGCTGCTAGAGGTACCTAAAAACCCCAAACACCGTGAAATAATAGTTAAAAACATTAGAAAAGTTTTTTAGAACTTGTTTTAGTCACACTGCAAAATCCACTGACATCTAAAAAAACAATACTAATGTACATGTGGTTTCTTTTTTTTATTTTATTTTAATGCCTTTACAAAAAAAAAAATTCACATCGCTATGGGGTGTTATGTATGCAGGGATTTGAGGAAAAATGAATTGAATCCATCTGTGAACAATGCTTTGTCAAAACAATACGAAAAAAGAATAAAGCTCCGTGAATATTTTCCATATGCACTGTGTGTAAGATGAGCATGTAAATTACTGCCAGATTTTGAACTAAGTATAACTCAAATTGGTCTCATATCACTAATGTGAGAATTGACGGTAAAGCAACAAAATAGCAGCTTTAATACCCAGCCAAAGCTCTCATTGCCGATGATAGCTATACATGTGATTTCTACTCACTTGTATTTTTACCAGGCTGGCATTGAATGAGGGAAAATGAATTGCAATTTGCTTGAGTAAAGGTAGCAAAATGAGTGGCATACCTATGTTGATAGATTCCTCCCAGTCTTCCAGTATCTCCGTGACAATGAGGATATACACATGTGTTCTGTCTTGGTTGTGCTGTAAAAGTCGACATGAAAATATTGCTTTTACCTTCTTCTGCACAATACATTGTGTGTAAAGCTAATCAATACAATTTGGTGCACCAACTGTGATCATGGTTATGTCCCTCATATATCAAAGAGGAAGACAATTTAGCAACAGAATAAATCAATAACGGTTGATGACAAAATAAAAGCACTAGTATCAAAACAGGGCAAGCTTATTGTCCAATTCAGAATTGTTTATGTGAATTCAACAAATATCGACATGACATTTGCAGGTATTTACCTCAAAAATTCCCAGAAGTCTGCCAAGCTTTGTTTTCACCCCGGCCTGAGTGCACAAAAAAGAATACACATTCAGCAGGCATCAGAGACAGACTACTAAATGATGCAAATTACATGACAGATTTGTTTCCTAAAGCAGGTGTAGGGAACACAATCAAGTTTGAATGAGAAGGTGTTTACATATCCCTGTACAAGCCTGCATAACCGCATAAAATGTCCGGGCTGGAACCTAATCTTGCCTGTTTGTTCTGCCCAAGTTATAACAGTCTGTAATGTTATGTTTTTTGACATATTTTAATAACCGATGCATCGATTCAGATTTGTATGCGAATTGTGACACATCCTCGGTTTTCGAACGACTCTCAGTTCGAACAAATCGGAGTCCGGACAAAAAATTCGAGAAATTCTTGCTTCGTTGTTCGAACAAAAATCGGAGTTCGAACGCCGGGGTGGATGTTTCACATCACATTTTTTTTTACTCCTTTTAATTTTCTCAGGTGCAATTGCACCTCCAATACACTAGGGGACGTCCGAGATTAAACAAATGTGTAGCAAATGGGCCGAGTTACAGAATTTCACCACACCGATGAAGCTGCAGCCACCAGAGTCATCATGACTTTAATGACACTGTCATGAACCGCTTCTGAAAAGTGCTAAAAAGAAGGCAGAAGCAAGTGTCATTGGATAAATATTTTAAGAGAAAAGAACATCCTGTAGCCAGTCATCCGTAGCAAAGAGATTTGAACGTGTGAGCACCCCTCAGACAGAAGAGCTCCACAAAGTTTTTATGGAAGGGGACTCTCCTTCCAAACAATAATTTTCCTTCCTCCTCCATCCCTCTCACCGTCCATCTGCGCCTTCTGCTGACCACCACAAAGGTAAAAAAATCCTATTCATAATTCTTTTCTCTATCCTTTTTTAATTTTTACACATTCATGTTAGCGTAATCTTTCGTACGGAAGATTACGCTAATGCGAATGTACGGTTAGCCTGGGTTACATTTATGTTATGTGTGTCTTAAAGGTAAACAAATGTAAACATTCAGGGTGTTGGAACAGATTAAAACGATTTACATTATTTGTAATGGGAAAAATGATTTCTGTATTCAAACAAATCGCTTTTCGGACACGGTTCTGGAACGGATTATGGTCGAGAACCGAGGTTCCACTGTACTACCAGTAATGTAAAGATTGTCATAATTGGCGCAACTAAGGAGACAGAGAGATGACGAAAAAGTTGAGTGTGGACTTTGGATCCAATGTGATGAATGGTGACTTCAAAACATTGAGTTAGTCTTGAACTCACAGATTTTTTTTCCGAATGGAGCAAACACTTCACAAAGCTTTGACAGCAACTTCTTAGTCTACATGCTTCTGTTGGTCTGTCGGTGCATATGATGCGTTCCACAGGATTAAAAAAACTGTTAAGCAACGTGAATCAATGTGTGGCATTTTAAACATGGCTTCTACAGTTGCCAGCTTCAGTTAAAGGGTCAGACCAACACTCAGAAGCCCAGTTGCACCCTACTTAATCTTATTCATATTCAAATAAAAAGGATAATCATTTAAGTGCTGTTCATGCACATTTGTAATATTACAACGCATCAGAAGCCTGTTAATATTTCTTCAGAGATGTAACTGTATTTACTGCATTTCCAATCGAACTCAGATTGAAAAAACTGGTAAAAAGTATCTAATTTCAGATAACATTTTTAGAAAGAACAAAATACAAAAAAATTAAAACATAAATGACAAAAATACATGGACCCATGTTGTCAAGTTAAATAGCCAGTGGACTGAAACTTGATGATTTGAGTTGAGGACCTTCCAAGTTGTAAGTTTACAGCTCATCTATATTCAGACACATTTGGTCATAGGACGTAGTAACCAGAGAACCTTCCCAAATGTCACTGCGAGGCTTCAAAGTTGTCAACGCGCTACTATCAAAAAGCACAAGCTCAAAATATAAATAATAATAAACAGGCAGACAAATACGTTTCTTCATTATTTCAATTCAACCACTGGCCATCAATGCTAAAATTTTAGAACTTTTATCAGAATCCACTTTAATGCTACATAAATATAACTCTTTAAATTAGTCTTAGTACCGTATTTTCCGCACTATAAGGCGCACCGGGTTATAGGGCGCACCCCGAAAAAATAGTTTTTGGTCCTATTTTTGACATACATAAGACGCACCGGATTATAAGGCGCTACAATGGGAACGTGGACAAAACAGTCAGATAGTTCAGTCAAACTTAACATTCCGAAAGCTTGCAAAGACGCAAATACGTGTCGAAAACACGAGCGGATGCGGTGTCCGTACGATGTCACTCAAATGCATCGTTCCATCATTCGGAAGGTTAAAGTCTTGGGAATCAAGAAATGCCAACCATTCCTTAGTTTTTATTTTCTTTTTTGCTCGCAACTTTACTGTATATATGACAATAAACACTTGGAATTGAGTTTAATTTAAAAATAGACACTCCATTCCATCCATTATCTGCACCGCTTATCACAGAAACATCGAGTTCAGTCTGAAACAAGCTACAGGGATAATATATATAGCCGGAGTAGCTCACCGAAGTCGTTGTGTTCATAATAATGTGCAGCCGTGGTCTTCTTATATCTGTGAGTTTAGTAAATCCAGGAGAATAAAATATTTACAAATACAAAATAGTAAAAAATGCTTTCTGTATGCCGTCAGCCACGTGCTATACGCATTCATCTTTTTCGGCCAATTGCAGGCTTTGTTTTGCCGTTTAAGCCAATGCCAGCCTGTAAATGATAAAAAGGATCCTCCCCTTGACCTCCGAATAACTTTAGCCAATAGTGATCCATTCAAATGATGATTGACACATTGGTTAGCCAATGAAACGCCGGTAAATAAATCCCAGCATACACCACGGACTACTTGGCGTTCGGGGGAAAATCTAGTCGGCGGCTGCAAGTTAGTTGCAAGACTTTGCTACTTAATATTGATCCATAAATAAGGCGCACTGTATTATAAGGCGCATGGTCAGCTTTTGAAAAAAGGCTTTTAGGTGCGCCTTATAGTGCGGAAAATACGGTATTTACGGTTCATTCGCAAAACACAGGAAAGATGGAAGTTGTCCAACTTAATTCTTTCCAGGACCGTGCTTGTAACTCAAATTGCTCATGTAACGAGCAAAATTTCCCAATATCAAATAATTTTGAAATAATTTGCCCTTTCAAAGTGAACCCTAAACAGCTATGAAAACATCTTTCTGATCACTAAGAAGACATTCAAATAGTAACTAAACATAAACGTTTAGTAATACGCTAAATAAGATATTAATGAAAAAAAAAAACAACGTTTTTTTTATGAGCACTTAGACACCATAATAAAGGTTTGTGTGTGGTGCAGAGGAAGGGGATGGGGCAGCGTTTTGACCGTTAGTGAGAGAGACCGCATACCTGTCATTTTACACGTGTTCCCTGCATTTTACACGCTTGTTGATCATTCCAAATTGAGTATAACAATTTTTATGTGGAAATATTTTTCTTTTTTGAAAAGAACATTCTCATCATGGCCATGTCTTGAACACTGACACATCATCATATAGAGATATTTGAATGGTATTCTATGAATTCTGTCTTGTTAAGAGTGTATAGGTGCCGCATTGTGTTTGTAAGAGTTATTATTAGGATTTGAAACCATTTGGTATGAGATCAAGAACCTGTTGATGACACGTAAGCACTCACTGCACACATTTTAGAGCACAAGTTTTTTTTTGCCCGTAGTAGTTTGCAAGCGCAAACTCGACAATCTGATTCCTGCAGCAAGCTAGTGGTAGCCTCTGGGACTGCTCGCAAACTTGATTTTTCTTCGTATAGCAAGCGAGATTTTTTCTTTCTCAAATAAAACTTGTTAATAACCGAAATTCTCGAGTTTAGAAGTGCTCGTATGAAGAGGTACAAATGTATTTGCAAGAGTTGATATGGCAACCGGGGTACAATAATGTATGAATGAGTGTCAGGCTTTCTGAAACTTACTTCTTCATAAACTTCTCTAATAGCAGCGCCCCAGGGTTCCTCCTCTGGCTCCACGCCTCCCCCTGGCACGATCCATTGTTCTGGATGTCGGCTGCTGCTTACCAGTAACACCTACAGGTGGAAGAAAAATGATCACGTCTTTCCTGTGGAATGGACTACATAATTTCATAGCACCGAGCAATGCCATATCACAAGCTTTGAAACAGCTATGAAAAGGCCTATGACCAATTTTTTATATCACTACTATAAAGCGGATTAACATCACCATACCACAAATCAATGTATACTTGTGTTACTAAGAGTAGAATATGTTTCACCCGGGTAGAATTATTGTGTATGCTTTTTTGTGGTGTGTTTCAGTAAACAAAACCTGGAATGTGTAGGTATAAATATTACACATGCCAGGTATGCTTGTTTGGATGTCTTCTGATGATTGTAAACAGACTATTGCAAGAATTTCTATTACCGGTATGTAAACTCAAGATAAACACGCAGAAATATCCAACTAAGATCTTAGTCCGACTGCGAGTTGTACGATTGATGGTAGGGCTAGTCCTTTCATTTTATAAATAATCAAGCATGTATATCATTTGAATAAAATATTCACGTGTGAACATTACTCCGCATACGCAATTTCCAAATACAGGATATTTCGTGCCGCAAAGAATTGTGGACTTGTAGTAAAAAGTTGACTGATATACAAAATCTCCAGCTTACTCGCTAAATGTGTACAAGTTGATTTCTCCGAGACATTTCTGTTTAATTTTCTGTAGCCGCCACAAAAGAGGCCAAAGGTATCCATTTATCCTGTATATATTGTAAGTTCATGCTTCCGGAAAGCTACATTCAAGCACACTTTGTGTATTGGAGCACACTTTTGCAGTGAGGAAAAAAATATGGTACATTATTTAATTTTGGTGAGTGACATTAATGAAATCCTTTTTAAATCAATGTCAAAAGTTAAACGTCGAAAATATGCCTACCTGCGTAATAATGTCATTCATGCTTGCAATTATTGGCAAACGGCATGTTTGTTTCTGTAAATGATTTATTTGAATTTGAATGAAAATCCAACTTGTGATCCCAGTTGGAGTATCTCCTACACGGTATTTTTCATTGATTGACATATTCTCATTGCATAGTTCTCTACAGAAATTGCCAAATCACTAACAGTGGCTGAATGATCAATTCCTCAGGGAGGAAATTCAGCTTATTAGGACTCATCACAGCTGCCAAGTGAAAGCAACAGAGATAGACGGCAGTTTGGTCTCGAATAATAGTCAGAGTAAAAACAAAGTCAGTACAGTCATCCCTCATTTTTTGCAGGGGGTTCCATTTTAAAGAGGTTACGCGCTAATCAAAGCACGCGAAGTAGAAACTTGTATTTTTTTATTAAAGACCCAGTGTGTAATCTTTGACCACTATGTTGTTTAATGCAAACCAAAACCAGTGCCACAGAGCACAGTGTAGTGGCAAGTTGCCAGATAAACATGTCGGCGACATTATGTAGGGATTGCACAATGGAAATGAAATACAAATTTTTCGACCGATGATTTTATTTTATTTTCACAAAATTTCCATTGGTTCTTGTATTTTTTTCTAGTATTAATACCAAAGTTGTTGTTTTTTTACTGAATGAAATGTTTTTTACTACTAGAAGGCACTAAATTTGACACACTGTCCTTTTAAAACTATTTTACATTGATACCAAACAAACTCAATTTACAAGCTCAATCATTTCTTTAAAAATAAGTACTATACTTTATATACGTTCTTTTTTTACAAATAACTTCAGTACCTCACACTATCAGTTTAAAAATAATCTTTCTGCATGTATTGCATGAAGGGGTGGAAGTGATTTTAGGACAGTACGTTTTTACCCCAAATAATTCTTATAGACATTATAGAAAACTGCATTTATCTTCCTTGAGAAAATGTTGAAAAAGCCATATTGGACCTACAAGGATACTGAGAAGACAATGACACACACCTAGTCAACTCCCATACGGTTGAAGGAACCAATAGGCTGAAACTAGGGAGTGAGGTCCATGCATGCGGAAATGATAAGGCTAGACGTGAAATAATAAAAAAAAGGACATGACAGTGGGTATGTTTACATGCAGGAAATAATCTGATTGAAAACAGAATACTGCCAGTGTTCCAATTATGTAAAGCCATGTCACTGTGCACATTAATTCAATTGAGGTCTTAGTCTGTCTGCTGGTTTTCCAATTGCAATGGGTTAGTCCATAAACTTTTTGATTGTGCATGTATACACATTCAGGTAATCCGAATGCTGTTCACAGTTTCCCTCATCCAGGATCTTTTTATGACTCAAAACACTGTAGGACTTGTAGTACAGAGATGAATGATACACTTTAACTTTGGGTTGACTGCTATAAAATCCTGATATGTGACAATTCAGTTGTATTTTTGTCACCTGCAAAGAAAGAGTCTCACTTGTAGAAAAACATATATAGTGGATGCAACAGTTGTATCCATCCATATATAGTGTAAGTCTATGCTTTTGGTTTTCCTAGCCACATTAAAAGCAGATCTTGTCAGCAATTGATTTCACGTTTGGAGCGCATAGGAAACTGGCATGGTACTTTGTTTTGGCGAGAGACATGAACGAAATCATCCTTTATGTATGTCAAAAGTTAAAATGCGGAAACAATGTTTATTTTAGTAATAACCTTGTACTTGGAATTCTCACCATGTATACAGGGATATACATTTGTATCTAGGCATGTAAATGATTCATTCGGATTGCTCCAGAAATGCAACATTCAATTTTCCATTATTGGCTTGATGTATTCAGTGACGACGTTTACAGGCAAAAGTAACTTGAATTTGTGCACTAGTAACAATATTAAGCAAATAAACATCGTTACCGCTTTTAAATTTGTTCATTAAAAAAGTGTATTCATGCCACCCATCACACTTAATTAAGTATTTTCTTTCTCCTCGCTCCAAAAGTGTGCTTTTTTGCTGTGTCTCTTGTATAAATTCTGCTCGTATGTTAGTCGCCAGAAGAAAGGCATTACATTACATATGTAAAGATAAAACTGGCATTTTTATTTTAGTGATTCAAATGTTGCGGAGACAATGACATATTTATGTGAGGCTTTTTGGCCAGTTAGCGTGTATAATTAATTTCTCCAGTACACGACCAAGGTATTTTGCAGGTAAATAAGGAAGGAAAACTAGCTAAAGAGAAACAAATCGAGCATCCATATAGGGCATTGGACAAACTGAATAGGTTTTCATGAGCGAGAACTACATTTATTAAAAGGAGGAACTCAACTGCCTAAATTGGTTTATGAGAAACCTCAATATGTACGTGATTGTTTTTTTCTTGCCTAGCGTCACAAAAACATAACATTGGTAAATTTCCAAATATTAAAAAGTGCATTGACTGCTTGTAAAAGTAATTGGGATCAGTACTTTCAGCAGTTTCTTAGAGCCATTTTAGAATCAAATGTAGTAAAGGGCAGGTTTATTTTAAATTAAAGTCTGACTAATCAAATATTACTATGTCATCCTATAGCAATGAAACGAAGTGACAGTTGTTTTAAGGAGACATATGCATCAAACTTTATCTTAGGCATATGCATCCAACCTCAGATCAGGGATAAGGAAACATATGGCTCTTGAGCCATAAATGGCTCTTTTAATGAGTACATATGGTTCGGAGATAAAAGTTGACTCAGGCAAAAATTCATCTTCGGTGTTCCATTTCAGGCACGTGCAAAGCTAATGAAACACTGTTAAGTTTAAAGTTTGTTCCAGTGTATAAAGGGCAGAGTTTGGACTACAGTTTACAGTCAATATGTCACACCAACAGACCCCGTTTTGGCTGTATGTTGCTAGGGAATCCCTCATATGGAAGCTAATTAAAAATGTATGTTCAGTGTTGAGGAACTCTATGATGAAACCCCACAGAAGAAACTGTAAACTCCCAAAAACGGCAGCAAAGTACACAGAGCAATTTCATTGGGTGAGCAGTCCGAGTTTTATTTAGTGGGGCGGCTCTTAGTACACAAAGCACGCTTCATACTCTCTCACACGCGCCCACTGCGCTGAAGGGAATCCAGTAATGAAATTTTGTTTCCACTTTTTTGTGACATTTTTGCTAAAAAAAAAACCATTATTTGGAAAAGCAATTAAGGTAAAAATGAGCTTCAATGATTTTAAGTAACTGGAGGAGGGAGAAAAGTTTAAAGTGGTTGTTTAATGTGGGACACATGGTCTGGTAATATTATTAATTCACACATTTGATCAAATTATCTAACGTCAAGCAGTGACATAAAATGTGCTGAAGAATTAGCTTTCGTTTGGAGAGCGGGTTTGGCAGTTTGGTTGAATTTGTCTTAGAATGTATGGTGTGACTCTCGCTCTCTATCCCCAAAAATATTAAAAACAATCAAAATATTTTGCCTTTATGGCTCTTTGGGTGAAAAAGGTTCCTGACCTCTGCTGCACACATCAACAGGCTTTACGCAAACCTATAGATCAGCAGTTGCCTTGTAGTTTGAAAACAAGAGCACGTAGCAGAAGAGGTTATTGACCCCAGAAGATAGCTGGTCAACAAAGCACTATGTGGCTTGAGTTAACTTTGTGTTCAATCAAATAGATAAAACAAAATGTACTCAAAACATTCTTCAAGCCAGATGGAAGGTTATTCCTCATATCTCAACAGGGTTGGTCAAAACAGACACACCATTGAGGGCTGCACACTTCATGTTTTGGAGGTTTAGACCAATAATTATCTCATCAGTGACGTTAGTATGAGATAGTGATCCTGGTCACTTGAAGTACCTTAATCAGATAAAAGAATCCTCGAAAACATGCAGGACTCTGGCCCTTGAGGACAGAGTTTGCCCAACCCTGAAACGTTACATAAACACAAAGTATTTTGTTTTCCACTTGATGTAATACTGAAAATATCACTGCCCATATTTAGTCCATACCATATAATTTCTTCATTCATAACTTTTTCATTAATCCAGGCGTTATGTAACTTCAGTTGTACCGTAAATTCCGGACTATAAGCCGCTACTTTTTTCCCTAACTTTCAACCTTGCGGCTTATTCAGGGATGCGTCCAATTTATGTAATTTTTCTAACAGCCGCCAGCGGCGCTCGATTGTTGCTACCATTGACTGCCCTGTCAAAGCTATATTATTATTATTAAAGCTTTGAAAACTCTCTCAGTGTACCGTCTTTCTTTGTAAATATGTGTAACCCATGTATAATATGTATTTGCAACTGTATATTTTTGTAATGTATTTATTTGTATTTATTTTAGACACTTATTCGGATATGTTTTGCGGGTGAACGAAAAATGAGGGGCGGAACAAACGCGGGGTGCCGAGTTTAAGTGGGGGACCACTAAAGGTGAGGGACAGACAAGGAAAAAAGAGGGGGTAAAAAGTTGGTTAAAGAAAAAGGAGTTGCGTGAGTAAATATGTTCATCCGATATGTTTTTCCCACCCTTACCTTTGGGAATATACACTTTTTTCCTTGGATTACTTTCAAAGGGACCTGGACTCTGCAGGTCTGCATCAAACCTTAAGTACCGGTATCATTTTCCGTTCATTTTGCCGGCTGTGATTTTTGGACTGTGGACCTTAAGAAGGACATTTAGTTTCAATCGCGGGACTTGAAGTCGGGTTTGGGTTAATTTTGTGTTTGTGTTACATGTTTAAATGTGGGCGCATGCGGCTTGTATACAGGTGCGGCTTGTGTATGTACAAAATCGATTTTCCTCTTAAAATGTGGTGGGTGCGGCTTATAATCAGGTGCGCTCTATAGTCCGGAATTTACGGTATTTGATTTTATAATATCACCTTACTTTTTTTAAAATTCAATAAACAATGAGAGGCAGGAGACGTCAATTTCAGTTTATGAGGTGTTATTCGAAAAAGCACATTCCTGAGAAAATCAAATTGAGTAAAGTCCAGCATTTGTCTGTGTTGACAAAATACAACTGATTTTCTCGTCAAGGGTTGAGTGGCTTGAGTAAGATTTCCCCTCAGATGACAAGGCGGTCTTATGGACAGTGCTCAACTGTTTGTTTAACTTGTAATAGATTTTCAATCAACTTATGGACTCCTCTTTTTCTAAAAGAATAATGGTAAACTGCATCAGTCTTAGGAGAAATTTCTACAGACATTGGCTGAGAGCGCATTTCTGCGCATAATATATTCCGAAAATAAAAACTCAGAAAGGAACTGCTCATCTGTTTTGAACCTCTAATTCAAAAACCCACCTTCTCTGTATCCAGGACCAACAAACAAGCTGAGAAGAAAAGGCATTCCTCAACACACTTAATACGCGTTTTAAACAATGGTTCATGGCTGCCTATAGCGACACCAAAAAACAAAAAACATAATCATAAGGACGAAAGACAATAGCAAATCCGGGTGAAGAAGAAGGCTAGCAGGAGACACAACCACCATTTGTGCAAGTTCACCTACTTGAAAATATTAGAGAGGCTCATAATTACTACTACTTCTACTACTTCCGGCGCCGTCACGAATGGCAGCCACTCCAGCAGCTCCTCTGTTGTGGGCAAAGAGCTGGACAGCCTAACAACAGTAGCTGAGAGACGAGCACTGAGAAAGCTGAGGTCAATCATGGACAATCCATCGCATCCACTACACAGCATTATCTCCAGACAGAAGAGCAGTTTCAGCGACAGACTGCTGTCACTGTCTTGTACTACGGACAGGCTGAAGAGATCTTTTCTTCCTCATGCCATGAGGCTCTTTAACTCCACCCGGCAGAGTAAAGGCCCACATTAAACCACACCACCTACATTGGATATTACCGAATCTTACTGCAATATGTATTCTGTGAAGCACTATTTAGTTACTCTATATAACACGCTACAGTGGGCATTTGCACGTCACACTGGGTATTTGTATATTGTATTCTTTTGGCTTTATTATTGTACTGTTCTCAGCGAAGGGATGCTGCTGGAAATGTGAATTTCCCTTCGGGGATGAATAAAGTATCCATCTATCTATCTATCTATCTATCTATCTATCTATCTATCTATCTATTTGTCAACATGGGTAAACCTCAACCATCAGAGACAGAATGTGGGGGGGAGTGAAAATCGCATTGTTTGACTTTGAAAGAATTTCCAACATGATTTGCAAAAAAATGTATTAAAAATCTGTCTCTCATGATTAATGTTTATAAATTTTGACAACTACAGGCCTATTTAATATTTTCATGTAGGAGAACTTGTGAAATGAAATGATCTGCATTTATATAGCGCTTTTCAAGTCAAGACTTCCCAAAGCGCTTTACAACGTGCTTCACATTTCCCAATAGCGGCTGTGCAGCCATGTAAGGCGCTAACCTGCTTATTGGGGGCATTAGGGGTTCAGTGTCTTACCCAAGGACACTTCGACATGTAACACGGAGGAGCCGGGATTCGAACTGCGATCTCTTGATCCCAAGACGAGTGCTCTACCTCCTGTTTGACTAAATACCTATTTGTCTTAGTGCATGTTCCAAAACTTAAACCAAGGTCATGTGGTAGTTTGCCAAGCATTATGGGTATGTGAAATCCACACTCCATCTTGGGAGAATTTCTCCTATGCAGTTTCATCAATGGTAGGCTGTCAGGGCCTGCAATGCCTAATCTGCTCGGCTTAAAACTATCCGTATTATGTGATGTTAATTATAATTTGTCCATAAATTCATATTTAATAATTAAAAAAGAAGTCTGCCAGCTTACTTTCATTGCTTTTACATTTGTTGCCCTGATTGCAAACTTGTTGTTTTATACCTAAGCATTTGACCAATCACATTTCAGCCATTACGTTTTGCCAGGGGAAAAAATATACCTGGAGGCCTTCACAATCAGCTCTGCAGGCCCTGAGCCATAAAATAAGTGACGATAAAGCTTTTGGTTTAGGCACTCAGCCACCAAGTTGGCGGGCCAGGGTCTTCTAGCGCATAAAGAAAAAAACTGCGGTTTTAGCCACTATGATTGGCTAAGGGGGCGGTAACGGAAGTATCACAACAAAAAGGTGAAGACAAATATCTGTCATGTCCACTGCTTCTGTCGAACAAATCAAAGACTTACGCCAGAAATACAACCGGAGAGGCTGGACCTTTAGCATTACTTTCTATGGCGATAGAAAAAAAAAGTATTCATGGAACTGAAACGCAAAGATAACCTGTAAGATCGAGTAAATAAAAGTATCCAATTTTCTTTAAAATGTGTGGCGCGCCTGGTTGTGCCATGTGCCCTAAATAGCCTTAGGGTTGGGGTCCCGCCCCGCAACTGGGAGGTCACAGGTTCAAGCCTGAACTTATTCATAGACTTAGAAATTTTTGGGGTGAAAGTCAATGTTTTTGTGAGATTGTTCACATTTCCAACTAAATGCGGCTTGTTTGCGATTTCATGTGACTTCTAGGTGTGTGAACGCCACCATGTCCCGCTTGTACGGTGAAGGTGTCACATAACGTCACATGCAATGCATTCTTTGCGGAAGTACTCATGGATGCTCACTTTGTAGGCGATCTAGAAATCTGAAAGTTATTGCAATTGTCTTGGTGCTTTTGTTTTATGAAACGGGGTCATTTTCCCATCCAGACCAGAACTTTGGTGGCACAGAAACTTGCAAAAGGATTATAATGAAAATAATGTAAATGGTCTGCATTTATATAGCGCTTTTCAAGTCAATGAAGACCTCCCAAAGTGCTTTACAATGTGCGTCACACTTACCCATTCTCACACACACACAAAATCGATAACAGCGTCAGCCATGCAAGGCAACTTCCTGCTTATCGAGGGCATTAAGGATTCAGTGTCTTGCCCAAGGACACTTCAACATATAACACGAAGGTGCCAGGAATCGAACTTGTGACCGCTTTACCTCCTGAGCTACTGCCTTCCCCGATGTTACCATATTTGAGGAAAAACTAATGAACTTCTATGTGTCTTTCCAAGTTTTTGAAATAACATAAATTGATTCTTTTTTTTTTTTTCCAATGTCGATTATAATGTCTGCCAGGACTGCTGGAATTTTTCCGAGGAGCGGTACGGCACGGAAAGTGACTCTGAAAGTGAAGAAAGTGAACCTTTTTAATGGAAATTTAGGGAAGCTGTTCTGGTCGGAAAGAGGACGAGGGTTTTGACGGTTTAGTTTGATAGGGATTACCGGTAAAAATGTTACTACCAAACTCTGTTTTTTGCGCCAGTTCTTTTTTAAAAAAAATTGTTTTATCTGTTTATTTTACTTTGTAATCAACACTTAAATAAACCACAACAAAACTCAGTTTCGCTTCCGTTTTAATTTGATATGCGCAGGGTTGTATGCTTGTGTTGTTGTAAAGCATCCTCCAAAGAGGGCACCGGCACCCTATCGGACAGTGTGCCCTGTTTAGTGTTAAATACAGATATAGAAACAGTTACGGAAACAGCGCTTTTTAACATGGTGTGCCCTGTGGTCGTGAAAAAACGGTGTTAAAATCTTTATGAGGAAAGAAAGAAGGATAGATTATGTGCACACTTAAAAATGATTTTGGGTGAATAGAATGTAGGTATACTTGAAAATATTATTGTAATTTTATGAGGTTATCAGGGTTGGGTAGGGTTACTTTAACTTGATTACTTTCAATTACTTTTGGATTACTCCAATACCAAATATGCTAATAAAGGACTAAAAAAACTAAATATGAATAAAATGACTACATTTTGTGCAGGCTTGGGGAGTAACGGAATACATGGAACGGCAAAAATGATGTTGGCAAGCTGTTTGGATTTATTTTCATTTTTTTTCTGTCGCATTTTATATTAGTTTTGAGATCAAAGCCAGGAGAGAAAGCTTACCACGAGTTGTGAGTCATCATTTTATTCATATTTAGTTTATTTTGTCTTTTATTAGCATATTTGGTATTGGAGTAATCCAAAAGTAATTGAAAGTAATCCGGTTAAAGTAACCCTACCCAACCCTGGAGGTTATTTATTCTTTGTTTGTCACAACTGTAACTGCAGTTAGTGTGTTATAGCCATAAAATAGATATTGAGGGTTGGATTGATTCAGACTACTGAAGGCCTGGGTGTGAAATGCACGGCCCGGGACAACACGGGTAAATTTGGAAACTAAAGTCACCACATGAGCAAAATTAGACATTTCACCATTGGCACTGAAGAGGATCCCTCTTTTGCAGGGTTTAGTTTTTGTTTAACATATGTATTACGATCACTCAGAAAGGATAGTGTGTGATTACTGCCTTATCCTGCACGAAGATCCACTCAAGTGATTTTCTCACATGACTACACAAGATAGGGTGAAGAGTACTGGGCAACGAGGCGAAATGTTGAGACTGTAGAGACTAGAAGCCAAGAGGACTGTGAAAGCAGATCTGTAAGGGAAAGCGAGACTGCATGCACCACGTATCTAAAAATTGCAGCTCATAGGTCACTTAGTGTTTAGCACACTGTGTAACATTCAACACCTCACCACCACACCACCAACCACCTCCCAAGAATGGCTCAGATGATACACATGTCAACTCTGCACACACAACCAAGTAGCAACATACTTTTAATGAATTTCTAAAGAATGTGACTGCGAATTAAGGTTATTGTAGCGCCAAAGAGTCATTCTTTTTAAAAAGTCCATCTGGTGTGCATAGGCATGACTTTTTGAGCAATCTGACTGTTTTGGGGGGGAGAGGTCAACAACAAAGTCAAATCACCGAAATTCAATGTACTGTATAAGCAAATGGGACCACAGCAAATAATCAGCCAGTTATCTGTGTTATGAGATACAGTCTTTCTAAAGCTGCAATAGAAATCACTTAATAATAAATGAATCCAGGGATAGGACCGAGTTAACAACATTCAAACACCCCCTGAAAACCGCAAATAAAAATAAATAACAACGCATCAGCTTTTGCCAGTTTTTCCTGGAGGCAACATGATGTTAACGGTCTCATGTGATGTACTGTAATCCTATTTAGGTTTATGTCGTGTCAGGGTTGGGTAGGGTTACTTTAACTTGATTACTTTCGATTACTTTTGGATGACTCCAAATATGCTAATAAAAGACAAAAGAAACTAAATATGAATGAAATGACTTAATTTTGTGCAGGCTTGGGGAGTAACGGAATACATGGAAGGGCAAAAATGATGTTTGCAAGCTGTTTGGATTTATTTTCATTTTGTTTCTGTCGCATTTTATGTTCGTTTTGCCGGAGATCAAAGACATCGAAGCCAGGAGAGAGAGCTTACCACGTGTTGAGAGTCATCATTTTATTCATATTTAGTTTCTTTTGTCTTATATTAGTATATTTGGTATTGGAGTAATCCAAAAGTAATTGAAAGTAATCCAGTTAAAGTAACCCTACCCAACCCTGCGTGTTACAAGTAAAAATAAAGGTCTTGGGTCTTTTATTAGTTGATTCATCATTTCCGTGAAAAATATTTTGCTATTTATTTTTATCAGTCTTAAAATAATTGTAATAAATACATTAACACACAATAATAAACATTGCAAGACACCCAGCCGCCTTGTTTTAGAAACTTCTATGGATAAATTAAATCATCTAGTGCCATAGGACCTTGTTTAGTGTGCCACAGGATATTTCCCACTTGTATTTTTTTTTTAACTTGTGATTGCTTTCATCCAGTAATCATCTATCCATCCATTACCTGCACCGCTTATCCTCATTAGGGTCGCAGGGGTGCTGGAGCCCATCCCAGCTATCTTTGGGCAGTGGGCAGGGGACACCCTGAACTGGTTGCCAGCCAATCGGAGGGCACACGGGGACAGACAACTCACTCGCTCATTCACACCTAGGGACAATTTGGACCGGCCAATTCACCTGAAATGCATGTTTTTGGAATGTGGGAGGAAACCGGAGTGCCCGGAGGAAACCCAAGCAAGCACGGGGAGAACATGCAAACTCCACATAGGAGGTTTGATCTCAGAACTGTGCCACACACGCGCTAACCATTGCGCCGCCAGTGATCAGCCAAATATTTAAAATTCATCCACATCAGTGGGTGGCAGTAGTTTCCCGCACCTCTAATTTTTGATTAGAAATTAGTATAACATTTTATTTCACTTTTCTCAGCTCGAACTAAGCGTTTAAGCATTATAAGTGACAATTGTTGAATATGTGCAGCCATGATTTAAGTCATTCATTGACATCGTAAACTATGAACACTATACCAACTGACATTGGTCTCTGGTACCGGGAATCAAACTATTCTGAGTGGCCGATCAGTGTGGGAGAATATCTATTGCCTTTTCATTGTCACTTATATTACTGGTGGTCCAGTGATAAGGATGTGGAAAAGCTCACTGCCGGGGTTCAATTTCCATTGCATCCAATTTTTTTGCGATTGTGGTCAGCGGTTTAATATACTGCTGTAAAACCTTGTGTCTAAATAGAATGAAGTACGAATATAGTGCAAAACAATATTATTTTCTTGTTTCACAAAAATAAAACTGTAAAATGTTAGAAGGTGGTCGGATTGGTTATACGTTATTCCTTTGCTGTATCATGGTTTACTTAATGCATTTTCACAACTTTGCGGATTTTCATCGCGCATTGTGTTCTACGTTTTGATTGGCTGAACAGAGGAAGATGCTTTCTATCGCCAACAAATTCTCGACCCACTGAACTTGTTCAAGAGCCATATGTGGATCTTTGGCACTACCTTGTGGTTCCCTGACACTTTTTCAAAAATGTTTATAATGGAAAATATATATAGTTTATGTAGGACAGAACCAGAAGGTAAATACAGTTTCCATTATTTTCCACATGATGGAAGCAAAGTACCATGTAAAGTGAGGTTTTAATTCATTCAGTTGTGCAATAAAACAGCAAGATTATTTACAATTGATTTACAACATAATTTGACAGTAGTTATGTTTTTTTTTTTTTTTTTAATGCTTCTAAAGTACTGTACTTTAAATACTTGAGCCTGTAAATTGAGTTTGGTTTTCAGTAATAAATAAATAAAACAAGGTTTTTACTTTCCGTGTTTTGACAGTCGCGGTAGGTTTGTGGAATACAACCCACGGGAAAAACAGGGCTTTACTAGACTAAATTATAGAACTGAATATAATAAAGGAGTATCAATGAATATAGTAATACAATATCTTAGCAATCGTATGCATCCATAGCAATATATTCCCTTGAAATTGTTTTTGTGGCCCTTAAGACACATGTCAAGTCAAGTCATGTTTATTTGTGCAGCCCTTAATCACAAAGAGTATCAAAGGGCTGCACAGTCCATAGATTATTGCAAACCACAGACTATTATGACACCATCCCCTGATCTAAAACCTACATGAGGGCAAGGAAACTCAAAAACCTCAACATGAGGAAAATCAGCTTTTACGCTTCAAAACCTTGAAACGGGTCACTGGAAAAAAACAGGTAGAAGTATAGTAAAACAAAAAAGAAATCCGAAATTACAGCCAAATTAGTAACCAAATGAATTACCTGTATATTTCCTGAGACACGGTGACAACAAAAAATAAGAAAAACATTATTCTGTCAATTCAAGCTATTTCAAAAACGTGAAATTGGTGTAGGCAATTCATATACATACCTGTCAACCTGTACGTTTTTGCCGTACAAAGTAAGTTCATTGTGCATTTTAAGACGTGTACAACGTACAACGAAATCTGTACGGAAAAATGCTAATTTGTCAATTGTGGGTACCATCCGGTATACACCGACTATCACGAAACGGCAAATCAATCAAGTCAAACGAGTTTGCCGCAGTAGCCTCTATCTCGGTATCGGTTTTTTTTCGTTGCAAACGAAGCGAGCGGTTCGATGCAGTGAAAGGAAGTCCGTCTCTTTTTAAAGAACCGTTTTTTTTCGGCTCAACTCATTAGAGAAAGCCGGCTCTCAAACGGCTCACTTGCTTTGATGCATTATATTACGAATAACTATGTTGTATAAAGAAGTTAAGAAAAAAAGGAAGTATAAAAGGAGAAAATGAAAAAAAGACAGGTTTGTGGTTATCCCTTTAATCAGTATATTACCAACAATAATTGAATGAAGAGAATGAATTCATAATTTGAATAAGAAAACGTATTATTCTACTCAATTATATTTGCATGTATTTTTTCCTTCTACAGTGAACGTCCAAGCGACTTCATTTTTGAACTTTTTTTATAATAAACCTCATTCATGTCGAGCAACTCAGGATCTCACAACAAAATAACAACAAATAAAAACTCGCACAGACGTGCAGATAGGCGTAGTAGGAAAAAGCATAATGGCTCTCTGAACTCAGTTAAGCATTGTTAACATACTTGATCAGGTTTCCTACAGCTTAAGGCAAAAAAATTCCAACATTAAAGACTTTAATGCTTTTGGAAATTAAATTTAAGACTAAGTTGACCTAAAAAAAATAACAATTGAAACAAACAAAACATAAAAAAACCTGGATAGAATGTTAAACTAATGGCATTAGCGCAGGAGGTAGAGTGCTCGCCTTGGGATCAGGAGATCGCAGGTTCGAATCCCGGCTCCTCCACTGAATCCCTAATGCCCCCAATAAGCAGGTCGGCGCTTTGCATGGCTGCTATTGGTGTGTGAGTGTGTCTGAATGGGTAAGTGTGAAGCACATTGTAAAGCGCTTTGGGAGGTCTTCATTGACTTGGAAAGCGCATGTGCGGCACAGTTCATGTCTTGGGAACCTCCTGTGTGGTTTCAAATCCAGCTACCGGACTTCCTGTGCGGAGTTTGTATGTTCTCCCTGTGCTTGCGTGGGTTTCCTCCGGGCACTCCGGTTTCCTCCCACATTCCAAAAACATGCATTTCAGGTGGATTGGCCGGTTCAAATTGTCCCTAGGTGTGAATGAGCGAGCGAGTTGTCTGTCCCTGTGTGCCCTGCGATTGGCTGGCAACCAGTTCGGGGTGTCCCCTGCCCACTGCCCGATGATTGCTGGGATGGGCTCCAGCACCCCCGCGACCCTACTGAGAATAAGCGGTGTAGCTAATGAGAATATAACATGTTAAACTACATAAATAAACACGTTTGAAAAAAATATGGTGTAAGATTATTTTGTAAGGGAAAATACGACAGTTTGTAAGGGCATGGAACCCTGGAGCTTGACAGGTATTCATATATAAGCATTTTGAGCGAAGTATATGCTTCAATATGTTTTAATGAAAAGAAGCGTGGTTGAAAAACACCAAGTGTACATAATCATTACACTCCCTTGAACGCACCACCAGCGCAAAAAAGAAGCACTCGCGATTAAACGATAATAAAATGAGAATTACAAATTCGGTATGAAATATCCATTAAACACTCTTTACTACGGTTTTATAAGGACAAAGGTCCTACCTACCTCCTCTTCCGACTCGTCTCTGAAACACAAACACGCGGCTCGTCTTTTGAATCCTTCGTCGTCATAAGTTCTGGTCTTGTTGGGCTTGAACTTCATCATGTATAACGTCGTCTTGAGTTGAGATTCGAGTCAAATGTCGCTAGAGTCACAGAGGACGAATTTCATTCATCTTCTAAGGCCGCGTTTGGTCATCCATCTAAAACTGTACGGTGTTCCTTGGCTTCTGATGTCACACTAGCTGTCTGAAGTCGGCGGGCTTCATTACTAGCCGAGTCACTAGCGTAGACGTAAATAAGAAAGTACTGCGTCGAGCGTATTGGATGTTCGCTGCTATTTCGTCAGGAAGTCGGCCATGTTGGTCGTGGCTGGTCATGCCCTATAAACTATTAAAGGGATATTACGTATTATTTAGCGCGGGGTATAAATAGCAGAAAAAATATACCTGTCAAGCTCCAGGGCTCCATGGCCTTACAAACGGTCGTATTTTCCCTTACAAAATACAAGATAATCTTACACCACAGGTGTCAAACAGGCGGCCCAGGCTTGAATTGAAGAGATTGAATCCGGCCCGCGAGACAACACTTAGAGAAGCGCAAGAGAAAAACAAGCTGCAGGTTGAAATATGTCAACTTGATGTTGCCAAAAGCCAGGTGCCTCTCACAAAGACACTGTACTTGTATTTCTCTCTCTCTCTCTCTCTCTCTCTCTCTCTCTCTCTTTCTCTTTCTCTTTCTCTTTCTCTTTCTCTCTCTCTCTCTCTCTTTCTTTCTTTCTTTTCCACCACTCTGTCTCTTTCACTCTCTGTGTCTCTCTTTTTATCTTCCTTTGTTGCTCTGTGTCTTTTAACCTCTTTTGTTCTAACTTCCTTTTTTCCTTTTCTTTTTTTTTCTCTTTCTCTCTTTATACCCTTCGCGCTTTTTCTCTTTTCTCTCCTGTCTTTCTATTTCTCTTTGGATTTCTTTCTTCCTCTCCCTTTCTTTTCCCCCTCTCTCACGACTTTTTATCTTTTGTTTCTCACGCTCTCTCCCTCTCTCTCTTTTTTTTTCTTTGTACCGCCCTCTTTCTTTTTCCCTCCCTCTTTCTCTTATTTCTGTATCTCTTTTTCTTTCTCTTTAATCTACTAATCCGGCCCCCGACAGAATGTTTGTCCTATCGTGTGGCCCCTGAATTAAAATGAGTTTGACACCCCTGTCTTACACCATATTTGTTTTTCAAACGTGTTTATTTATGTAGTTTAACATGTTATATTGTACATGTGTTTCGTTATATCATAGATATTGTTAATTAACATTTTGTTGTGAGATCCGGAGTTGCTCGACATGGATGAGGTTTATTATAATAAAAGTTCAAAATTTAAGTAGCTTGGACGTTTACCGTAGAAGGAAAAAAAACATGCAGATTTAATTAAGTAGAATAATACATTTTCTTATTCAAATTATGAATTCATTTTCTGCATTAAATTATTGTTGGTAACATACTGATTAAAGGGATAACCACAAACCTGTCTTTTTTCATTTTCTCCTTTTATACTTCCTTTTTTTCTTAACTTCTTTATACAACATAATAATTTGTAATATAATGCATCAAAGCAAGTGAGCCGTTTGAGAGCCGGCTCTCTTTAATGAGATGAGCCGAAAAAGCCGGTTCTCTAAAAAGAGACGGACTTCCTTTCACTACACAACTACCACGGAATGATGCATAATGGGAAATCCTCAGGCGGCAGACGTATACGCACCGTAGCATCAAACCGCTCACTTTGTTTGCAACGAAAGAAACGATACCGAAATAGAGGCTACCGCAGCGAACTCATTTGACTCGATTGATTTGCCGTTTCGTGATAGTCAGTGTATACCGGATGGTACCCAGAATTGACTTGCGTTTTTCCGTACAGATTTTCTCGTACGTCGTACACGTCTTAAAATGCACAATAGACGTACTTTGTACGGTAAAAACGTACAGGTTGACAGGTGTGAAAAAACACTCTCGCACTAGTAGATTAAAGGGAAAGAAAGAGAGAACAGAACCAGTAGGAAAGAGAGAGAACAAATGAGAAGGAATAAAACAAAGAAGAGAGAGGAAGATGAGAGAAAGAATAAAAGCTAGAAAGAAAGAACGAAAGAGGGAGAGAAAAAAAGAGTAAGATAGATAGAGATAGATCTAACAGACAACGAAATGAAGAGAAAGAGAGGGAACAAAATGCAGCTACAGTTGCTTCGTAAGGGGCGACTGGTTTTGGCGACATCTAGCGAAAATAATTAAAACTGCACCTGATCTTTTTCTCACCCTTCTCTAGACGTATTGCGGGCCAGATTGTAACCCTTAGCGGGCCTCACCCGGCCCGCGGATCGCATGTATAAGTTGTGAAAAGTGTAATGAAATATATTTTATTTAAGGAAAAGCAAAAATACAACCTTGTGGAAACATTTTTGCCTGGAGAGGGATGGGCGCCACCAGGCTGTACTTGCCAAAGACACACCACAAGAAATGGTGCCCTAAGACCCCTAGTGGTTAAGGGATACACGCAACCACCCACACGGATCATCATACATTTAAAAAAAAAAAAAATAGATTGAGAAGTTTATTTTATTTTACATAACATGAGGCTCACCTAAGCGGGAGCTGACATGATTGTCAGTAAGTCTTTTTAGCAATGGAATTAAAATCAGAAAATGACTTTCCTTTCTAATTTAATTTAACAGGTCCAATTGAGATTTGAACTCAGTTCACTGAAAAATAAAGTAAAAAAATTAACTCATTTTCTACTATTGACGCCTAAAAGGGCTTTTTTTAAACCGGGCAGTGTGTAATATTTAGCAGTACCGGTAATCTCATCTCATCTCATTAGCTGCACCGCTTATCCTCAGTAGGGTCGCGGGGGTGCTGGAGCCCATCCCAGCAATCATCGGGCAGTGGGCAGGGGACACCCTGAACTGGTTGCCAGCCAATCGCAGGGCACACGGGGAGACAACTCACTTGCTCATTCACACCTAGGGACAATTTGGACCGGCCAATTCACCTGAAATGCATGTTTTTGGAATGTGGGAGGAAACCGGAGTGCCCAGAGGAAACCCACGCAAGCACTGGGAGAACATACAAACTCCGCACAGGAAGTCTGGAGCTGGATTTGAACCCACGCAGGAGGTTCCCATGACTTGGCTAACCACTGCGCCGCCGTGCTGCCCAGTACCGGTAATTTAGTGGTTAAAAAACATTTTCATTAAAAAAAAACACAACAATATTGACTTGAATAATATGGTAAAGCCGCTTAACAACATTGTAAAGGCTGGTCAAAAAATGAGAAGACAAATGGTGGGTTTGATCAATTTGAGTCCCCCTAGTTTATACTTTCCCTTAAACTTTTTAGCTTTTGTTTTGGGTTGCACTACACAATAACATACAGCAGGGGTCTCTAAACTTTCTCAGAGAGCAATTTTTGTTACTAATTTGCGCAAAAGGCACCCAGTTTGATATGCATTTCTAAAATAACTATTTTTCATGTTGTTCCTAGGTTAGTTATTGGAAGTTGTGTTAAATAGACACACCCAATAGAGAAAAAAACACAATTTGGAGCCTTGTGATTAAGGGCGATACAAAAAAAAAAAAACACGACTTGACTAGAAAATCACAATGGCCGAGCACTGGTGAGTTATTTTCAGAAAAGGTCTGCAGACACCTTAGCTGTACTTAGGGGTCAACCTAATGACCGTGGGCACCAAGTTGAATACCCCCCCCCCCCTTCTATTCTTTTAGTGTGGCATACTTCACTGCATCCATCCATCGTCTGCACCGTTTATCCTCACTTGGGTCGCGGGGGTGATGGAGCCATCTCAGCGATATTTGGACAGTGGGCAGGGGACACCCCAAACTGGTTGCCAGCCAGTCGCAGGGCACACAGAGACATACAGAGACATACAACCGACTCGCTTATTCACACCTAGGGACAATTTGGAGTGGCCAATAAACTCACGTTTTTGAAATGTGGGATGAAACGGGAGTGCCTGGAAGAAACCGATGCAGGCACAGGGAGAACATGCAAATTCCTCACGGGGAGGTTCCAGCAGTGGGAATCCAACCCTAAACCTCCGCACAGTGGGGCTCCGCGGTAACCCCTCAGCAGCCATGCTGCCTATTTCGCAGCATATCATTGAGAAATATATAATACTGCGTTAAGTCTACGCTTCTGGAAAGCCACATATGAGAACTTGCAATCACAGGAGACACAGAATTGGAGTACTTTTGGAGGAAACAAGCACAGTGCTACATTAATTGTGGTGAAATGAATGAAATCATCCTTTAATCAATTGAAAAAAAAAACAAAAAAAACATTTTAGTCATGACACAGCCCCTGCTACACACCATCTTATCAGATTGTTCACAAAAGCTATATATGCGGGGTTGTTTCATATTGGTCCAAAAATCCATCTTCTGATCTTACATAGAACCATTCCCTCCATAAAAACATACCCAATGTTTTCCTTCAATGTACACACACTCCATGAAGTCCATTTTATTGATAATTTTAGTACTAAGTACGTAATTATTTGAAACGGTCGAGATTTTTAAGTTTGCAGGTAGATCTGCATCAGCATGGTCTTTTTTGTATTGAGGTTAACAATGTAAGGTGTCAAATAAAAAGCACTAAAGTGCTAGTATTAAAAAAACAACAGTTTAATTTAAACGAGGCACATAAATATTGCAATGTTGTGATTTGAAGCGATTGAAGTCAGCATTCGCAGGTTCTCTCGTCTATTGCCTGAGATGAAAAAGACTAAAGAAATGGTTTCAATTTTGAGATCTTTAGTCATCTCGATTACTGTAATGCACTACTCTCTGGTCTCCCAAAGTCCAAAATCACGAGCCTTCAGCTAGTACAAAAATGCTGCAGCGAGGCTTTTAACTAAGACAAGAAAGTTTGATCACATTACCCCGATTTTAGCTCACCTGCATTGGCTCCCTGTTAGCTTAAGATGTGATTTTAAGGTTCTGTTGGCAGTATACAAAATCATGCATGGACTTGCTCCCTCATATCTTTCAGATTCAATACCCCCCTTTGTTCCGGTCAGGAGCCTTCGCTCTGAAAATGCTGGTCTACTATTGATCCCAAGAGCCAAGAAGAAATCCACAGGTTCGAGGCCCCGGTGCTTCCCCCCCGAGATTCGATCTGCAACCTCAGTGGAACTGTTTGATCTAAGCTTAGACCACACTTCTATTCTATACCATATTAATAACATATATTTTATGATGACAATATCTGTGTATTATTTGCCCTCATGTAGGTTTTAGATCAGGGGATGGTGTCATAATAGTCTGTGGTTTGCAATAATCTGGGGTCTGTGCAGCCCTTTGAGACTCTTTGTGATTTAGGGCTATACAAATAAACATGACTTGACTTATATATAAACAAAAGTTGCAAAAAAAAACAAAAATAAACCCCAAGCAAGTGTTTATTAACTAACTGAGTTTATTTACAGAAATGAAACATATGCAGATGATCGTTTTTCATAACATTCTCAGTACGGGAAAAAGCTTCCTCCCCAGATGATCAAAAATAATACATTTACAGTTAAGTTGGCTTTGTGGCCACAATTGTTGTCAGGTGTCAAATTGTACACTAATACAAACCGGAGGACTCTTATCACGCCACACCCCAGCATCACATATGCCATCATGATCCGGACTTATTAAATAAAGTGAAAGCTTAAATGGAAACGGTTTGGTGGTGAGATTTTGTTACAAAGATGGTATTGTTCAAATGACTCTTGTAAAGTCAAAATGATACTTCAGAGGGAACAAGGCTGAGTGGAGTTCGCCGTGACTTTACGAAGAAGAAAAATAGAATACAAGAGGGCTACATATTATAAAGTTAAACCAAAGATTAACCTAGATCAAGGTCCATAATGTCAATCCTATCAGCACTGGCACGCACAAAACACAGTTATGCCTAGCAGTGGTTAAAAAGTGACGGAGATGCGTGTCATTTGTTAAAGTCGAAGGCTCAGTTTTGGCTTTCAGTCCTATTGTCCGAGTTTGAGCGTTAAGCAAAACTACAGGCGGTAACTATTAGCCGATGTTAGTTACTTTGAATTAATAGTGACAAAGGAAGACATGTTAAAATACACATAAAAATCTACCGTACTGGCCACATCTAGCCCTTCTTTTTCCCCTCATCTACCTGCTTTCTTTTCCTTATCCTGCTCAATGGCCCCCCCCTGCCTATTCCCCAAAAAAAGTGTCCCCCTCGAAAAGCAGCAGTTGACAGACAATCGACGTACAAAGAAAGCCAAAGTGAGCAGATCTAAACCGCTGAGCAAACCGTAGTGAGTTAATTTGGACAAACCAGAGTCATTCTACTTTAAAGCGACCACTAATTGCCAGGGGTGTTTCCCTTTTCATCATATTTATGTTTGATTGTAGCATATGTGTGCATTTGTATGTTGAATTTTGACTGTGTCCTTCAAATGCAAATTAAGGAGGTATTGGCAGAACATGAGGACTTGTGTTCACACTTGACTTCTGTGTGTGTCTTGAATGGCTGCTTCACTTGTTTCCGGCGTAAAGTCTGGTCCATGACTTGGCTGGAGAAGAAAAAAATATACAATTTGTTGTAATCAAGGCGTATTCAGACGATCAGAAGACAGCTTGACTTTTAGATTAGAACGTGACCTAATAATCAAGTGCACCTTATATGCAGACAATATTGGAAATGTCTTACCATATTTGTGCAACTATTGATCTCTCGATACATTTTATCGTTAATCACAATTGCATAGCAATGGTAGCAGCAGGGGTTGAAAAGGATAGCAATGGTAAGTACAGCAAATCCGAATCACGTGGTTGGATGTTCACAATTGCATAACATTGGGTGCAATGAAAATCGAACCTGGATCACGGCGTGGAGAGTAACGGATCCTACCCACTAGACCAGAGGTGGCTAACCCTGTCCTCAAGAGCCGCATGTCCTGCATGTGTTTGGAGATTCTCTGCTCTAATACAGGTGATTCCAATCACCTGGATCATTATCAAGCTCTCACAAAGCTTGCTAATAAGCTGAAAATTGCCATCACTTATGTTGGAGCAGAGAAACCTCCAAAACATGCAGGACATGCAACTCTCGAGGACCGTGTTGGCCACCCCTGCACTAGACTATTAGGCATACATATGACACATGAAAAGGCATTACGTTTTGTGTCATGATCACACTGTTTTTAGTCACAGTACCAGTTGAAATGAGAAAACAAAGATTTAAAACCAATAAAAATGTTTTTTCACCTTTTCTCAGGTTAAACGGAGTACGGTAAGAGATAAGCATTTGGAGTACCTGCAGCCATGTGTTTATATCTTTCAGGACAAGGAAATTACTTCCCACAATGTCTTTCTCTTTATTCAGATCATAATGACCGAAGTATTTTCTACAATGCTTTCTCTTCATTCAATTGAGAAACGCATGCGCTTTATTAAGCCTTTGAGAGTCGGCTAAACAATACTGTAGTACAATGGTCCCAAACCTATTCTGTACCACTGACTGGTTTAATGTCTGATAATATTCTCGCCAGTACCGGCTTAATAATAACATGAGCAGTTTGATAGCATGACTAAAAATAGTGTTATTACGAGATAAAACCTGTTGCCTTTTAATGTATCGTCTGCATTCAGAGATGTCTCATTGATAGCATCCAACGAGCCACCTGCCGTGTTCCAGGTTCGATTTTGTATTCAATGTAATACAATTATGATCAGCGATACTTATGAAGGAGTGAGATTAAGAACCCTGTCAAAACAGTGGCTCTGACAAGCTTTTACCAACAATAATTTTTTTGTAAGTATGGTACTCCATTTCCGCTTTTTTTAGTAGGAGCAAGCCAAACTTTAGCCAATATTTACATGCCAGAAGGGGTTGCCAAACTTTTTTGAACAGAGAGCTACTTTTTTGTTACAGAATTGCGTGAAAGGCTACTAGTTTAAAATGTATTTCTAAAACGGAAACTCATGTTGCTGTCTCTAAGCCATGTGCGGGTAGGGTTGAAGTTACTATTATTTTTAACGAATATGGGAGCGTGACCCGTTTGTTGCATTAGATTGAGCCAACTATTTTTTTTTTTAATCGGTTCTCCTTTCTTTCGTTGTGTCACTATTCACTGTCCACTAAAAGCTAGAATACGATAAAATTGACAAACGTAGCCGAGTAGCAGGAAGTCTCACCTTCGGCAACTGTTTATTCTCAGTTAGATTGCGTTTTGACAGTTAAAAATCATTGACGTCCATTCTCACAAGAGTCAAAACACACTTGTACAAAGTCTCAATTTGAATTTAGTTTTCCTCAGTAGGACTCCCTAAAATATCAATGATCTACAGATTCTCTTCTCTCCCCATTAACACAAAGACAACTATAGACCAGGGTATTCTTCCAGTTGCCTCCGAAACACTTAAGGGGGAAGGGAATTATAGGACTTTTTGTTGCAGCCAACAGAAAAACGCCATCATCATGGCATGAGGTGTGAGTTCAAAACACTGGTCTTTGCATCAATTACATTATTGATTTGGAATTTACCTTGATAATTTGCACTTTGGGATGGAAGAGACGAACGGACAGCAATTTTATCAGGAACAGGCTTTAACCGTGTTTACAGGTGCTTCGCCTCACCATTGGAAAGGTTGTGAAAAGTGACTACACACATTGATATTGCTAAACACATATTAGCCGCAAGTGGCTACTTTTTATCAATTCTGTACCTACCGTGGAATTTAAAATAAAAGCACAGCATAATTTGGTTTATTACTCACTTCTTAAGAGAGTGAGGTGTGTTAAGTAACTGAGCAGGCTGGATGTAGCCAGTTGGATTGGCTATACTTTACCCAGGGTTTCTTTAATCCAACAGATTAAAGTGGAGGAAGTCCAAGTAAGATTTGGAAGGAAGAAACAGCAAACAACATCATTAGAATCCAGGTCTTACCAGTCTCAATAGCTTCAGCTTCATTGGACTTCCACTTCTCCGCAACATCATTTGCTAAAGGATCATCGGGGTTTGGCGCACTGAGTAATGCCTGGATTGAAAGCAGCACTGTGCGAATCTGCAGAGCTGGTGACCATTTATCTGAAATAAGGGAATTAAAATCAGACCGAATATAGGCGGGTTAGACAATAAAAATGGACACTGGGAAGAGAGACATGCGGAATATATGAGAAATTACTAAAAAAAGGACAGCTACGGGTGGATAGTGTGCAAAGTAGTACTAAAGAGACAACTGTTCATGTCTTGACCAGAGTGAAAGTATTATTCCAAAATCCTTCTGGTATTAAAAAAACGCTTAAACTGACAAATCTCTTAAAAGACATTGTACCATTCCATACAGTTTAGCTGCTGTTCAGATTTGAAAATCATTTGTGACTTACCTTTCAGAATGTCTAGACATATTCTTCCCAGCTTGTCTACATTGGGATGATATATTTTAGTCATGAAGCGGACTTTAGGCGCTGCCATCGGATATTCCTCAGGTAAAAAGAGTTCTAGTTTAAATGTACCCCCCTCGAAAGGTGAGTCCTGCGGTCCAGAAATGACCACATGAAAGTAGCGAGCGTTGCTCTCATCAGGCTCTGCTTGGATACCTGGAACAGGCTCTGCAAACAAGCGCTGCGTTTCCTGGAAAATAAGAACAATAAGCACTATTTTACCATAGCATTTATATAAAACACACCACAGGAAATGGTGCCCCTACAACCGTGTGGTTAAGGGATCGAACCAACCAACGAACCAACAAACCAACTAAGCTAGTACACAGCAGTTTAGATTACCACAGCAGGTCAAACACAACAGAGCCATGAGAATCCGTTTTTGTCTTATATTATTTTTTTAGATAGTAAATTATTATTGATCAAAAGAGAACACAGCTATTGGCCTAACTGCAATATGTTTAATATATTTAATAATATATTTGTCTGCTCCTCATCATTGCATATCTTGATTGATCATATAAAATAGAATAACCTATATCGTCATTGATATCAACGTTGCGAAACATTGTATGCAACAAGATTAGACATGGCACTCCAGGGTAAAACGTGTAATAAAAACTTTGAAGAGAAAAACGATAAAAGGATAAAAAGGCGGAAAAAAAAACATGGCTTTGAAAAACTGGCCTACGTTGTAATAATAATCCAATGAAAAAGAATAATGCATGTAATAACAGTGCTATGGAAAAAGTGCAATAATTAGCAGCAGTTGTTTTAAAACCCAATATAATTCACAAGGCATATATACATACACCTACAGTTTCATGCCATAGTATGCATTTTCCCACAGTTTCATTAAGCAACAATGAGCGTTTGTTAAGGGTGGTGATGGCCCTGGGGAAGAAGCCGTCACGGAGCTGGTTTGTCCTAGTTTTGAGGGACCTGTGTAGCTCTACACAATTTTATTTTGTACTCTACCAAACTCCCACTCACCATCACTTGAAATTTAATGTGGTGGTGGATAGGTTTAGCCGTCAAAATCAAAACGCAAAGTCAAACAGCCAAAACCTAAACAAACATTTTTTAATAAAAGCCGCTGGGATTAAAAGTACATCAAAAATGCAGAGTAAGTGCCCTTCTGTTACAATAGGTGTTTTGTTAATACTATATTTGTTTGAGATTATATTTTTCATTTAACGATAATTTAAATTGTGCAATTTTGTTAAAGAATTAGAAGCAATTTGGGATTTGTTGTAACTTGGAATGTTGCAAGAAAAGCCGTGTCAACGATAAAATTCTTTATGTTTGGTTATGTATTTGCGCAGACGTTTACTTCTTACACATGCATGGAAAATGCAGATGTGTAAGTGACATGTGAAATGTTGTTAGGCCAGTCAGGTAGCGGTAAAGAGATGATGTTGGATAGAGAGTAGACTGATACATTGACGATAATAGGCAAAAATGCACCTCCAGCAATATTTCATTTCCCCTTCAATTGTCAATAACATGAGCGTTTGTTTTTAACAGTTTGACTGACCGACCAATGCTGCGGGAATGCAAAAGTAAAAGGAGTGGGCAGTTGAAATGGGTAATATTAACACTACAGTATAGCAGTTGCACTGGTGAAAAAGTTGAGAGGCAATTGTCAAAAACAAAAAAAACCCACTATTCGCACACAGGTCGTGTGCAGTAGTTCACGTCCATAAAGGTGTCACTGAAGCAAGACTATACTACTGACCGGCAACCACAGCTACTGAAGTTTAGTTTGTACGTATAAACTATAACATGAACACAAATTATTTTCCAAACAATTTATTACAATCCCTGACAAAAAGCAGTACTTAAAAAAAAAAAAAAATGTATTCCATGACTATTAAAACTCGTATGCCGCAATTCAAATGGGGCCTAAAACCAACACACAAGTGGCCTGGGCTTTGGTCCCCACTCTCCACTGCAACTGAATTCATTTAAAAAAATGAAGAAGGCAAGTCCCCAAAATTTCCAAAATGACTGCGAAAACTGGTAGTCTAGAAGCAGTTTTGCCACAATGCATTGTTTTTTAACCTGCTAAAAGGCCTACAATCTTAGGTTATTCACCTTCCAACTTTGAAACATGTGACAATGTGAGTTATATATTTCAACATTATAGATCGACATCTCATTAAATGAAGTCAAACTATGTGCATTTCAATTAATTGCACTTTCGAAGCCGAAACAATACTTTAGGACTGGGCGGCAAATCGACTGAATCTGTAAAAGTAGTCGGTTTAAATAACAAGGATGTACAAATAGGCTGAATCGTGAAATTGAAGTGGCTATGAAATCTCGTCTTTTCCAGCTTTAGCATCTTGATTTTCTGATTACAACTTTTACTATGTTTTTTCAAATCCAAACCATTTCAGTGCTAATTCAGCGTGGCGCAAATGCGATTACGTTCTTTGTCATCCTATCACAATAAAATTTATATTTTATATTACAGCGCTCTAGGAGACATCCCGTCACATTAAATGAAGCCGGCCATTTTTGAATATTACACGAAAAGAGCTATGAGCTTCGGTAATAGAGTACACACAACGTTTAGAAACATTTTCCAAACAAGCCGGGCTAATTTAAGATTGGATTCAGCTGCTTGGAGTGGTCGGGATCTGCAGTACCCAATTTGGCCACCATGGGGCATTATAAGACCTAAGCAAGCAGAGCACACAAAGGCAGATGTTTATCGATTTTGTTGGTATTAATTGGGAGTGCCTAAACATGAACCCTATCTATAGACACTCATGGAGGCCTAAAGTACAAGTGGATTTTTTTTTTTTTTTTTACAAAAAGGGTTTCAGTCCTTTCGACACCTATGAAACATACACACATTGGGATTTATGAAAGAGTAGATAGATTTAAGGGTGCAAAATACTATTAAGGAAGCTAAAAAAAACTGCCAATATGGAAGAACCATATTCATTTTTGTATAACGTGCACTAGTTCATATTGCGCATCCCTAATTTTAATTTAGAAATCGGTACAAAATTTTGTTTCACTTTTATTCATATCAAACTTTGCGGTTGGATCCATCGGGAATCGATTTATTGTAACATGAAAAGCACAACAAAATAACATTCTTTCCAGGTACCATAACTGAGGTTCGTGTGATAATGGAATAAAACCTGGGTTTGAATCCCATATTCCAAATCCGGTAAAGGTTTTGCGATAAGGTAAAACCTTGTGTACAATGAACGGTGCATTCGCAATGATCGCAGCAAGGCTTTAGGGCTAGGACCTTAGCTTGGCCTTTTGGCTGAGAGTAAGTGTCCCGGCTCCTAGGCTTTGTAGCGTATTATGAACTGACCGATAACGGATAATGGATAATGAATAACGAAGATAGATCAATAACCCTTAAAAACCCCAAAACCCCCACAATGTACATCCAAATGTGTTCTTTTTGGAGTAAGAAAAATACAATAGTGTGATATGTCAAACGCCGTCGTTTACTGGGTCCCTGACCCTTCTGCATTTCTTGACTTAAAAATTTGTCCCAACTGATTTTGTAACTGAATTAGCCCTGCATTATGCTCAAACCACAAAGGTCATGTTGTTTCTGTCTTGATATGACAATATGATAGCTGCATGTTATGCACAAAATAAATGATAACAACCAAACATTCCAAAAAGGAATAGATGCAAAGGAATGCTGAAAAACAAACCATATTTGTTTTTTGACACACTTCTGCTGAATGCAGCTCGGAGTGAGATTCCTGAAATGTTTTCGATAACCCACAGACAAAACCGTGCAGTGAAAACACAGACGAGAGGGGCTCCAGTCACACATTCCAAAGGCTCAAGGCTTCAAACTTCCCACCAATATACGTTCAAGTAACTCACCTGTGAAGCTTTAGCTTTCGGACCCCGTTAGATTTTTTTTTAACACCCACTCTACATATTTGTACCACTAATTATTTTGTGTGATTTGTATTTTCAGGGTTTTCTTCCGTGCTTTGAGTCTCTGTAGTTTGTTATCTTCCTTATGCTTTGTAGTACCAGTACTCGTTTTCAGTTGCACTACACAACACAGCAACATTTACTAGTCAAATATTACAGCCTTCAAAGAAAGAGAAACTAGCTAAAACAGCCCCATATTTTTTTTAAAGTTGATTATAGAATTTATTTTTAATAGTCCAATCGAAATGGTGGTCAAACTTAGAGTCGTGGGCCGCATTAGGTTAAAAAATTGTCCGAGTGCCTGACTCCAAGGGAAATCAAATATCTTAATAATAAATAAATCCATGATAAAAAAGGTACAGAAATTTGTTTCATGATTAGTTTTTCTTTTGTGAAGCAGGCATGAAGGGAGACGAGGGACAATAGTGGCACTAAAACACCATTTTATTTTTATAACCAGAACATAATTGCCAGTCTGAGGTCATGAGATTGAACACTCCTGTGTGGAGTTTGTATGTTCTCCCCGTGCTTGTGTGAGTTTCCTCTGGGCACTCCGGTTTCCTCCCACATTCCAAAAACATGCATGTCAGGTTAATCGGCCGTTCCAAATTGTCCCTAGGTATGAATGAGCGAGTCTGCCTCTATGTGCCCTAAGACTGGCTGGCAACCAGTTCAGAGTGTCCCCTGCCCACTGCCCGAAGATGGCTGGGATGGGCTCCAGCACCCCCGCGACCCTACTCAGGATAAGCGGTGCAGTTAATAATAATAATAATAATTTCCTTGTATTGTCATTCTGTGTAACAATGTACACAGAACGAAATGTCGATTGCACCTGACCCGTTGTAGCGAGCCGATGCAGCCGCAGCCAACAGAGGGCGCCGCCGACCACTTTTTAAGTCTTAGGAATGACTATGGATGGATAATTGCCAGTCATTTTTTTGGACTGAGAAAAAAATGAGCACATGAGCGTGCAGCGGCAAATCTTTCGAATTGGTCGAGAAAAAAAAAAAAAAAAAAAAAAAAAGAATAGCTTTATGCACATATTAGGGCTGCACGATTAACCGAAATCGAATCGATATCGCGAGGTAACGCGTTTTTATTAAGGATTCATACTTCCAGTTTGTTATTCGAGTGATGAAGTGTTTGGCCAACAAAAATAATTACGTTTTGTGGTTTAACAGTGCCGGCCTATCAGAAGCAGGTTTCAATGGCACCAGCCAATAAAGGCAAAGTTTGCAAGACGTGTGTGCACGACTGATAGGCTGCTGTAAGCGCGCGCCCAACTGGCCACCAAAACAAACGTCACAGCCCGTAACTTTACCAGCTCGTTACATTGAAAATTAAATTTTAAAAAAATTAATAAATCGGACTCTGAGGCAAGTTAGATCAACGAAAAGAAAAGCTGATCACCAGCGGGTACTCTCTTATTATCGCGTCCTGGAATTTACTGAGGCGGCGTCGGAAGGGAAAGCTAACAGCTATGCTAACAATTCTTTAGCCACCACTGCCGTACGTAGCTAGTCACCAATGCCAGATCTATTACAAATAAAACTGACAACTTAGAGCTACTACACGTGGAAAACCGCTACATTTGTGACTCTTGTATTTTAATCATCACAAAGACATTGCAGAAGTCGCGGGGACTCGACTCTAGCGTGTAGCTTGCCAGCCGCTCTCTTAATCGTTTTTTTTTTTTTACACTGAAAGGAATAGCCCTGCAATTGTGTTGGCGTTTTGTGTAATGACGTATACTCTCAGTCTTTAAGTATGTAATCTCAAGTTATTTTTGCAAGTCACCATGTTTATGTTCTCCCTTAAAAAAACTAACACAGAAAATGCACTTTTCTTCTTAAATCGAAAATCGCATCGAAATTGCAATTTAAGTCTGAAAAATTGCGATTACGTTTTTTTCCAGAATTGTGCAGCCCTAGCACACAAGTTATTAGTGCAAAAGTACATATCATTATATTTTTACCATTCTCATTTGACAGGACAGATTAAAGAGGGCGACGGGCCGTATTTGTACCGGGTGCTTTGCTTGCTTATCCATGGTATTTTATAATCGTTACGCCAGTAAACACCGTCATTTTTTGGGATAGAAAAAACGAGCTATTCCATCTGCAAAAAGACAGAAAGGTTCCTAAACAGTGTATTTTGAAAAATAACCAAAAATGGAACACTTGCACAGCTAGCCAGAGTTCTGCACTTCAACGGGTGATCAGCACAAAATTGTGGACTCCCCTTGCTCAGAACATGCAATAATGAGCAGGGATGGTTCAGTTTTTTTCTTTTGTATTAATTATTATATATTTAACTTGATATTTTAAACTGTAGTAGATAGATACTTTATTCATCCCCAAAGGGAAATTCACATTTCCAGCAGCATCCCTTCGCTGAGAACAGTACAATAATAAAGCCAAAAGAATACAATATACAAATACCCAGTGTGACGTGCAAATGCCCACTGTAGCGTGTTATATAGAATAACTAAATAGTGCTACACAGAATACATATTGCAGTAAGTTATTAGATTATTAGTATGTTATTTTGTAAATGTTCTTGCACCATCATGATGGCACTTTTTAATATTGTTCCATATTTTACAAGTTAAAATGAAGTCATGTTTATTTGTAAAGCCCTTAATCACAAAGAGTATGAAAGGGCTGCTCGGAACACAGATTCACAATAAATTCTATTCTATTTCATTAATTTATTCCCCCGTAGAAATACGATATATTGTTTCGTGACTGATTGAGATAGCAGAAACTGGGTTGAACTGCAATCTCACCCACAGTGATGAAGTTGATATCCTCTTACGCGACAACTCGCCTGTGTCACTGATCGGAAAAGGCAAGTGCTTTTGGAAGAGGTAACTCCTAGTTTTCTAGTATCTGCCGTTCTACACAAGTTGAATACTTTGAAGAGGAGTGACATTGAAGACATTGAGGCACATTGAATGTTTGAACTATGTTTACATCAGTGGTACCCATACTACAGTCAGCGGCAGGGTTGGGTAGGGTTACTTTAACTGGATTACTTACAATTACTTTTGGATTACTCCAATACCAAATATGCTAATAAAAGACAAAAGAAACTAAGTATGAATAAAATTACTAAATTTTTAGCAGGCTTGGGGAGTAATGGAATACATGGAATGGCAAAATGGTGTTGGCAAGCTGTTTGGATTTATTTTCATTTTGTTTCTGTCGCATTTTATGTTAGTTTTGCCGGAGATCAAAGAGAACAAAGCCAGGAGAGAAAGCTTACCACGTGTTGTGAGTCATAATTTTATTCATATTTAGATTATTTTCTTTTGTCTTTTATTAGGATATTTGGTATTGGAGTAATCCAAAAGTAATTGAAAATAATCAATTATTAATTAATAAGTAATCCAGTTAAAGTAACCCTACCCAACCCTGGCCAGCAGACTGGATACGTTGTGCATTCCACATTTTACAATGACATTTTTATATAATATTCTTCGACCCGCCTCTGCATTTGGTCCGGCCCCGCTAACAATACCTGAAAGCGTTTCGGCAAGCTTTATTTACACATAAGAAAGACCGTAAGTCTTGTTTTAACAGGATTCAAACCTAGGTCGCTTGGGTAGGGGTGCCAAACTTGCTAGTCAAGTCAAGTCACATTTATTTGGAAAGCCCTTAATCACAAAAATGTCTCAAAGGACTGCACAGGATTACAATGACACCATCGCCTGATCTTAAACCAACATACGGGCAAGGAAAAACTCCAAACCTCAGCGTGAGGAAAAAAGAAACCGTGAAAAGGGGCCCCAGAAGTGGTAATCCCCCTTCCAGGATGACCAGGGTGGAATAGATTTAGCATGGAGTTACAGTACACAAACAAAGTAAACATCAATAAAAGAGAACATTAAGTAACATGTTGAAGTTTGTCCGGAAATTGCATGACAGCAACGACGCCTCAAGCCCGTAAACTAGTCAGAAATGGCCATAACAGCAACGACGCAGCTTCCAATCTCTGCCGGCTGGACGATGCTACTGGACTAGCAATGTTCAAGATTGCATGAGAAAAGGTATTGGGTATGATCTCATTATCACACTATCTTTAGTCACAGTACCAGTGATGAATGTTAATTTTGTTGTGCAATGACAATAAATTTGACACAACGCTTAGAATAGAATTTATTGTCATTTTAACCAGTGAAACGCACATAAAAACTAACTTTAGTCTCTGGTACCGTGACTACAAATAGTGCGATGAGATCAAATCTACTGGTTTTCGCAAGTCATCTAACTGTGCACATTTTCTGTGAAATCACACGAATTTTATTATGTTATGTGAAGAATCCAATTTGACTGTGTTTTATTTTTGGGAAAACATCTTTACATTCAGGCACTCCTTTAATCGGCACACTCTGTTAAAAAACATAAAAGGCGCGAGCGGCAGCCTTTCCAGCAGCTCCGTGTTATTTGGCTCTTTTTGTGATTAATTGTTTTAAGTGTCTGCTTCTATCTTCGGTGTTTTTCGTCCCATCTGACAACTACACTTTGGATTACTTTCTATCCTATGATTATGGGTTTTAACGCACAAAAATGCGATTATTCGAGGAATCAACTCCCTGCCCTGAAGAATTCTTGTGCCGGAGTGATGAGGGGGCCCTATCGTGGATGCAGAGGCGGAGCTAAGGCTAAGCGGCGTTATAAGTCTTTGGTACCGTCCATAATCATTGTAAATGTGAACTCTCTACCAAATAATACTGACGAACTGGCTGTGCTGGTAAAAAACATCAAAGCGTACAGGGAGTGCAGTTTGCTGTGTATTACGGGAACGTGGCTCACGTCTAGCATCCCGGATGCTAACGTGGAGCTACCCAGCTTCAGCGCTGTTAGGGGCAGAGACACAAAAGCCTGCGGGAAGCAGTGTTCTCGTTTACCCGCGTCCCTGCGTCCTAGACGCATCATTTTTGCTGGGGACGCATCGTCTCAAATCAACGTGCGTCCCCGGGACGCAATTTTTTTTGACACAAAATTGTCATTATTACCCGATTACTTTTTTTTTTTAAACAAAAATTTACCGCACTCCAAACTTTTCGTCAGGCAGGTGTTGTTTTGGTCTCGCGGTTCAAGTTTTCGTCTGCACGCCGATCTCGAGTTGCGTGGTGAAAAGTCCGTCTCTTTTTAGAGAACCGGCTTTTTTGGCTCAACTCATTCAAGAGAGCCGGCTCTCAAACGGCTCACTTGCTTTGATGCATTATATTACGAATTATTATGTTGTATAAAGAAGTTAAGAAAAAAGGAAGTATAAAGGGAGAAAATGAAAAAAGTCAGGTTTGTGGTTATCCCTTTAATCGGTATATTACCAGAAAATGAATTAATAATACGATGATTAACACTGAATGAATATATAGATTTTTATTATATATTTGTCACCGATTTACAATTTCAACCTCGATAACACTAAATTTTGGGGACCTATAGATCTCTGTTGGGACCCATAGATTTTTGAGCATGCGAGTCCCCGGGACGCATCACTTTTCAGAGGTAAAATGAACACTGGGGAAGCGGAGAGGAGGTGGACTCGCTATCTACGTGAACACAAGGTGGTGTAACCCTGGGCACAGATTTCCATCTGCTGCGGGGACATCGAACTTTTGACTAGCGTGTGACGTCATCCACTCCGCTGTTGCTAACTACAACAAAGCACCCCGAGGCCATCCTGTTAATAAACAACAAAAGGATACTACTGGAAGTGTGAATTTCCCTTTGGGGATGAATAAAATATCTATCTATCTATCTGGACTCGGTCCCTCGTCAGAAATAAGGGAAATGTGATGTGGCCGTGAGGAATAAAGAGTTCGGGGGTCGCTGGTTTATTCGGTGTGTAACAAAGATTGAGATTAAGAGAGAGCATGACTCAGGTGGCCATTCTGAGTCTTTCGCCGCAATAGAACGCTAGCTTAAAAGTTGCAGGTCACGGCAAAGTATCGGCTTCCTTCGTTTGAACGTGCACAATTGCAACAAAAGGCCGCGCGACGAACTCAATTGCACAAAAGATTAAAACGATTACTAAATCTGACGCTTTGGGGTCGAAACAACTCAACAGGGAAAGGTTAACCGCATAAGCGCTGTGAGCCTTTCGTTTTTGAATGTACAATACTGGTAGTCACGTTTAGCATGGTTAGCTTCGCTAGCCGTAACCATGCAGACCCCCAGTCCTCCTCTATTTTATTAACGCCTATCATTTAGAAACCGGATTTTTGTGAGTATGTTTTACATGAATAGTATAGACTTACACGACTACTACCGGTAATTTAGGTTTTAATGGTAATTTTCGAAAGATATTAGCATGAAATAAAACGGAAGTCGCTTCGGACAACTAACGGTGTCGTGGTGGATGCTACTGTTAGCACACCCAAAAATTCGATATTTCGAGCGTGTGGAACGATTGCGTTGAATAAAAGCTATAGTGAAAACATCTCGACGCCTCATATTTTTTTGTAAAATGTGAAGTGGTTACCTTAATGATCCTACGCGGCAGTCCTGCCATCTTGTCTTAAATGCGAGTTTTAGCTCAGTCGGTGCCTCCACTCGTTGACAGCACACGCACACACCTACGACTTCCGGGTTCTCTGCGTCATGGCTACAGATGGAAAGCACTTGCAGCATACCATCTGTTGTACTAATGTAGCACTACAGTTCTTACCTAAATCCCAAAGCAGTACTTTCGAAATGGATGAAAAAAATGTTGAAATTATCTTGCACTCCTTCGTACAATGTATCTGGCATGCATACATGTCACCTGTCAACCTCAGCTAATTGCTCTTCTTATTCCCATTATCATTGTGTAATATTCAGCGTCTCTTTGTGGCAACTTTATTGATTAAAAAAAATGTACTGGATGTATTGAATAGTACATGAACTACTATATGGACGTAGGTTGATAAATTTCTATTATTTTTTTTACATAACATGAGGCTTGCCTTGGGGATGCTGACACGATTGTTTACCGGTTTGGTTCTATCCAAAAACATGTCTTTTTCCCCCTCCATATTTCATTCTACTCTATTTTTCTTTTTCCCATCTTATCTCTTTTTTTCCATTTTCTTGTCCTCATTTTTTTGTTTTTCTCATTCTGTCTTTCTATCTTTCTACCTTTCTATCTTTTTATATTTTTATCTTTTTGCCTATCTATCTATCTATCTATCTATCTATCTATCTATCTATCTATCTATCTATCTATCTATCTATCTATCTATCTATCTATCTATCTATCTATCTATCTATCCATCCATCCATCCATCCATCCATCCATCCATCCATCTATCTCTCTCTCTCTCTCTCTCTCTCTCTCTCTCTCTCTCTCTCTCTCTCTCTCTCTCTCTCTCTCTCTCTCTCTCTCTCTCTCTCTCTCTCTCTCTATCTATCTATTCATTTTTCATTTTTCTTTTTCTCTTTCTTTCTGTGATGTCTCCCTATTCCCCCTTTCCTCCTTATTATTTCCTTCATTCCTTTCTTAATGATCACCCTTCCCTTCTTTTTCTTGCTTTTTCCTTCCCTTTTTCTTAATTGTTTACATTTTTATAATTTTGTTTCTTTTCCTCTTTTTTCCTTCTTATTTTCATATTTTATTTTCTTTATCAGCAAAAGGCTTGGCTTGAAACAGTTTTTAATATGTATTCTATTTTGTGTTTTTAACACTCGTTTTCAGTTGCACAAATTTTAAACAGTGTAATTTTTAGCAAAAGTAGACCTTACACCATAACATGAGTGCCTTGTCTAATATCCTTGCAAACAATGAAAACAATCCAAATAATATTTACGGTGTTATTATAAATAAAGAGCGGGAAGGCGGCTGAGTGGTCAGTGCGTGTGCGGCACAATTCTGAGGTCATGGGATCAAATTCAGCTACCAGCCTTACTGTGCGGGGTTTGCATGTTCTCCCCTTGCTTGCATGGTTTTCCTCCGGGCACTCTGGTTTCCATCCAAATTCCATAAACATGCATGTATGGTCTATTAGTTGGTCTAAAATGTAGACTCTAAATGGTCTCTAGGTGTGAATCAGCGAGTGGATTGTCTGTCTCTGTGTGCCCTGCGACTGGCTGGCAACCAGTTCAGGGTGTCCCCAGACCACTGCTCGAAAATAGCTGGAATGGGCTCCAGCACCTCGGCGACCCTACTGAGGATAGTTGTCGCAGATAATGGATGAATGTTATAAATAACATAAACACAATTAAATCTGATTTAATTCAATTGACATAAACGCACACACACATAAGGAATTTTAAAGACATTCCTGGCTGGAAAACAGTCACTAGAGCAGAAATCTCAAACTCAAGTGAGTAAGGGGCCACCGGAGCTCAGGTCTAGTTGGGGTTGGCCCAAACAAAGAAAATTTCTGATAAAAATAGTCCACGGTTCCCAAATGTCTTTTTTTTTAATTAAAATTGCCTCACAGAATAATATCTAAAAAAATGAAAACAATTAAAATTTATATGGATGTTCATTTATCACTTATAAATGAATCCATATTTTGCCTGAGCAGCATTTACATGAAAGGGACAGTCTGTTTTATTTGAATTCCAGATGTCGCTTTATCGTGCGACCACAAATGAGTGATAGAAAATACAAGGAAGAATACAAACTATTTAGACTGAAAGTGACTAAAAAGCAACATTTTATTTTCATTTTCTTGCCTGGGCTTTTGCAAAAAAGAGGTGGGTGTCCCCTGCCCACTGCCGGAAGACAACTGGGATGGGTTCCATTACCCCCGCGACCCTACTGAGGATAAGCCTTCAGATAATGGATGGATGGAATAAAAGGGAAAATAGCAAGAAAAAAAGCAAGAAAAGAGAGAAAAAAATGTTTTTTTTTCTTACCAGTGATTACAGTATTAATATATTCAATGGCGCAATTCAATTGTTGAACAGTAATGGGAAAGAGTAGCCTTCTTTTACAAGTTTTGATGCCTTAACAAAAAACTGCCCGTCAGCTGCTTCTGTTTGTTGTTTTAGATCAGGGATTTCTCAAGCTGGACTTGCATGGACTTGCTCCCTCATATCTTTTAGATTTAATTTTCCGCTATGTTCCTGTCTGGAGCCCTCACTCTGAAAATGTTGGTCTATTAGTGATTCCAAGAGCCAAGAAGAGAATCGCAGGTTCGGGAGCGTTCTCCATTCGGGCCCCGGTGCCGTGGAATGCTCTTCCCCCTGAGATTCGATCTGCAACCTCCAGGGAATTGTTTAAATCTAGGCTTAAAACACACTTCTGTTCTACAGCTTATGAATGACCTATATTTCACATTGCCAATATCTGTGTATTATTTGTTATTGCAACATCCGTTGCAGCCTGGTCATACAGAAGGGGGATTACCTCATGTGCTACACCTTCTCAAGGTTTCTTCATTTTCCTCATGTTGAGGTTTTTGAGTTTTTCCTTGCCCTCATGTAGCTTTTAGATCAGGGGATGGTGTATTCATAGTCTGTGGTTTGCAACAATCTGTGGTCTGTGCAGGCCTTTGAGACTCCTTGTGATTAAGGGCTGTACAAATAAACATGACTTGACTTGACTGAGAGCTACTTTTGTAACTAATTAGCGCAAAGAGAACCCCGGTTTAATATGCATTTCTTAAATAAAAACCTATTACGTTATTACTATGTTGTTATTATGTTATTACCAAGTTATTTATTGAAAGTAGGAGTAAAATAGACTAAATCGACCCAAAAAAAACAAACAAACTTGAAAATCACAATGACCCTGCACTGGTGAGCTATTTCCTGCACAGGTCCACGGGAACCTCAGCTGTCCAAGACAGGCACCACTTTGGAGGCCCCTGCTTAAGACACAATAAAGGCAAATAAGGAAGATTTCAGGTTGTCCTTCACTTTGACCTTTTTATTCTCTACAGGCTAAAGATTAGAGGATGGTGCGGGGCTCCTCCCCTCGCCAAATGCATGCAGACAAAAGCATCGGCGCTTTGCATTTTAGGCCTGTTAGGAGAACTAACACGGGTATCAGAAGGAGAAGAAGGATCCCATTTTCGGAAATTTTTCTCCCCCTCAAAATCAAGAAAATGTTAGGAATTCACACGCTACATTGCATAATGGGTGAGTTTATCATACGCAAATATGATTTCATCAATAATGTCACAACTGTTGGCAATAGAAAGACAGTTTAATTCTATTAAGAGAAATTTGTAACATTTTGTCTCTTATAAAACCTCAGAAGTGTTACAATATATTTTTTCCCACTGAATGAACGGAAGACATTTTGGATTAGAGTAGTATTATTAGATGATGGGTGGAGCCTATCTATGATTTTTTAAGTCCAACAATGAAATACATTTTCCGTGGTACTATATTTTTGTCTTCCTGCACTTTAATGGAATCACATTTACTGTCGATGAACAACAAGATTAGAAATGGCATTCGGGGATAAACGTAAGAAAAAGTGAAAAATAGGATAAAACAATGTCAGGAAAAATCGTCAAAATATTTACAAGGTACTGCTTGGAGTTTTCATAAAAGTGCAATTAATAATAGTGCAACAAAAAAATAGTGCAACAGCATTTATCATACCTGTCAACTTTTCCCTGCATTTTAAAAAATATTTTTCATTTAAAATTTTCCAAGCCATATGAGTCTTTTTGCAGGATTTTTTAATACCCTGCTATACATAATAAGCAACACTATATTTATAATTTGTGTAGAATACACTTGTTTTACACAAATTACTATTGCTTTTTCCACTTAATCCTTCTTGCTGTGAGTAAATAGGTGCTGCACTATGTTCATAAGGTTTACTATCGTATAATAATGAAAACTGCAATCATTAATAAGGCGAGCAACTAGCTGAGGTTGACAGGTATGATTTAGCAGCAACAAAAATTCCCTAACAAGTCACAATATAAATTAAATATATTGTCTACAGTTTTTCATGTTTATTCTGGATGGTGATGGTCCATGGAAGAAACTGTCTTTTTTTAAAAGCATACTCAACTTCTTTTTTAACCGGTTTACTGAGTCATTATGATATTTCACGACTTTCGCTTATATTGTTTTAGACAAAATGCCTTTTAATTGTAGTGAAAAATGAACAAGGCTTGTAAGGCCTTGTGATATTTCACAGCTTTTATTAAGCGACTTCAAATTTGCTAATTACACCATGGAAAAAATGTGACGTTACAGAGTGAAGGTCACCTTTTATGATTTGGTAAATAACATCTATCTATCTATCTATCTATCTATCTATCTATCTATCTATCTATCTATCTATCTATCTATCTATCTATCTATCTATCTATCTATCTATCTATCTATCTATCTATCTATCTATCTATCTATCTATCTATCTATCTATCTATCTATCTATCTATCTATCTATCTATCTATCTATCTATCTATCTATCTATCTATCTATCTATCTATCTATCTATCTATCTCTCTCTCTCTTTCTCTCTCTCTCTCTCTCTCTCTCTCTCTCTCTCTCTCTCTCTCTCTCTATCACCTTGGGGAAGCTGACACGATTGTTTACCGGTTTGGTTCTATCCAAAAACCTGTCATTTTTTCCCCCTCCATTTTTCATTGTACTCTATTTTTCTTTTTCCCATTTTATCTCTTTTACCTCATTTTCTTGTCCTCATTTTTTGTTTTTCTCTTTCTGTCTTTCTATCATTCTATCTTTTTATCTATCTGTCTTTCTCTATCTATCTATCTATCTATCTATCTATCTATCTATCTATCTATCTATCTATCTATCTATCTATCTATCTATCTATCTATCTATCTATCTATCTATCTATCTATCTATCTATCTATCTATCTATCTATCTATCTATCTATCTATCTATCTATCTATCTATCTATCTATCTATCTATCTATCTATCTATCTATCTATCTATCTATCTATCTATCTATCTATCTATCTATCTATCTATCCATCCATCCATCTATCTATCTATCTATCTATCTATCTATCTATCTATCTATCTATCTATCTATCTATCTATCTATCTATCTATCTATCTATCTATCTATCTATCTATCTATCTATCTATCTATCTATCTATCTATCTATCTATCTATCTATCTATCTATCTATCTATCTATCTATCTATCTCCTTTTCTTTTTCTTTCTTTTTCATTTTCCCTTTTCTCTTTCTTTCTGTGATGTCTCCCTATTCCCCCTTTCCTCCTTATTATTTCCTTCATTCCTTTCTTTATGATCATCCTTCCCTTCTTTTTAATAATAATTCTTCAACCATCTTATCCTATGTTACTTTGCAAGTTTCACTTTTTAATTGAATTCTTTAAGTATAGTCATCAATGTGCGTCCATGATAAGCAACCCTTTTTTTACAATTCCAAACTTAAAATAAAAACATGTTTAAAAAAAACAAAAACCTTTCATTCCATTCCACCCCACCTCACCTCACCAAACTCCACTAAAAATGCCCCATTGTTCACGTCACACAGGAGCAGATGAAGCAGAACTGAATTGCGTCCCTCCCGTGTGTTCACAGAAAGAACAGACAGTATCAGCCATATTATGAAGGGGTTACTGCTCACATCAATTCTATTAGTTTTGCCAGTATTGTTGGCCTGCACCCAACCTGACATACGACTTAATGGCATGGCAGGTCGCAACTTAATTGATTAGGAGTCAAAGGGAAGAAAAACAGAAAGAAAGGAATTAGGAAAACAATTACATTAATGCAAAAAAAGTCAAACATCCTTCCATCCATCCATTATCTGCATCGCTTATCCTCAGTAGGGTCGCGGGGGTGCTGGAGTCTTCGGGCAGGGGACACCCTGAAATGGTTGCCAGCCAGTCGCACACAGAGATAGACATCGCGCTCGCTCATTCAAACCTAGGGACAAATTGAACTGGCCAATTAACCTGGCACACATGTTTATTGGAAAGCACAGAAGCACGGGGAGAACATGCAAACTCCACACAGGAAGGTTTGATCCATGTCCGAAGAACTGTGCCGCAGGCGCGTTAACCACTCAGCTGCTAAATGACAAACAAATGACAAACAGATCTGTGAAAATAAAAAATGGAATTCAGAAATTATGTACAAAAATAGAATACAAATGAAAATCAAAACATCAGTGTATACATATATCTTGAAATCGTATTCAAATGTGGGCCTGGGGCTTTGCACTTCCACTGGACTGTGTAGATATTGCTTACTACCTCCCTACCTACTTAACTACTTGCCTACCTATCTACAGTACCTACCTAACTACCAACTCACCTACCCACGCACCTACTTACTTAACTACTTAACGACTCACCTACCTACCTACTTTACTTATCTACTTACCTACCTACCTAATTAGCTATTTAACTACTTACCTACCTACTGTTAGGGAAAAAACTATATTACAAATGTAGCATTTACCAAATTGTTCGAATTAGTTATCTGACTCCATTAACCAAACACAAACTTTATTCTCCTAACAATGCATGCTCGTTTCTTAATTTTAGGGAAAAATATTGACAAGAGACAGGCATTTTCACACGGGGGCAGATTTATTTTCTTAAAGTATTTAGCTAAGTGAATCGAATTTAGCCGAATTCTTGTCGAATTAGTCTAATTAGTTTTCGTCGAGCCTCCAATCTCTCGTCTCTGCTCCCGTTTCTCTTCCGTTTGACACGTTGGGGCATCGGCCACCCCCCATGGGCGGGCCAGGAACTCCCCACGTGGCAGACTCCTCACGTGGCCTCCACCTCGTCGCCACCTCCTCGCCGAAAGGCGCCGCCACGTCTAAAGGAAACTCATATGAGCTCAAAGCAATGCCAAGCGTCCATCAAAACAAGGCCTAATTCCCTCGTCAGCGCCCCGCTATCAAAATTCCCCAGCCAAAACACTCCACATTTGGAACGGCGCGACCTGTCCTCGAACTTCAGCCTCCTTTGAAAAATCTTCATTGCATTCAATTACTGTAATTTGTAAAATCCCTGATAGTCAAATACATAAAATATAAAAATAGGGGCGGCAGTGGCTCAGGAGGTAGAGCGCTCGTCTTGGGATCAAGAGATCGCAGTTCGAATCCCGGTTCCTCTGTGTTACATGTCGAAGTGTCCTTGGGTAAGACACTGAAACCCTAATGCCCCCAATAAGCAGTTTAGCGCCTTACATGGCTGCTATTGGGAAATGTGAAGCACATTGTAAAGCGCTTTGGGAAGTCTTGACTTGAAAAACGCTATATAAATGCAGATCATTTCATTTCGTTTCCTTTCAAATCCTTCACTACCCACCTACTTACCTACCTACCTTGATCCCAAGACGGGGCGGCAGTGGCTCAGGAGGTAGAGCGCTCGTCTTTGGATCGAGAGATCGCAGTTCGAATCCCGGCTCCTCCGTGTTACATGTTGAAGTGTCCTTGGTTAAGACACTGAACCCCTAATACCCCCAATAAGCAGGCTAGCGCCTTACATGGCCGCTATTGGGAAATGTGAAGCAATCTGTAAAGCGCTTTGGGAAGTCTTGACTTGATATTTCACCTATATACTTTCCTAAATATCTAGCTACCAATGTATGTACCTGTCCGTCTGTCTGTCTATAATTTTGGCAGTTTTAGCTGTCCATAAATTCCGACAACATTAGGTTTTTGTTGTTAGCTTGCCACCTGAATGGTTCTCACTCTTTTATATTGCAGTGTTGCTGTTCACTAGCTACAACCCAGCTTCACCCCTGGCGACTTCCGGTCCTCGCTCAGCTTTTTCCGCCACTCGGACCAGCAGCGTCGTAGGAGGCAAGCAGAACGTGGTGACTTTTAACAAGCTCTTGGTCAACATTGGAAGTGACTTCAACCCAGACAACGGTTACTTTCGTTGCCGCCTACCCGGGGTGTACTACTTCTCCTTCTCAATGGGAAAATATCCCAATAAAATGCTGTCGGTCATTTTGGTGAAGAACGGACGTGAGGTGCAAGCCATTGCCTATGACGACTACCGCAAGAAGGGCAGGAAAGTTCAAAGCCAAAGCCTCATGATCGAACTGGAGGAAATGGACACGGTGTGGTTGCTGTTGCAGCAGAACTCAAAGTATGCCGTGTACAGCAATGCAGGCCCTTACGTCAGCTTCTCCGGTTACCTGGTCTATCCCGACGCCTCGAGAAGCATCAGCAACCACCTGACTCCTCACCCGCACTGCCCTCCCCGGGTGGAATCTCAACCCAGGTCGGCCTTCTCCGTGGCGAGCACGTCCACGTTCGTAGGCCAGAATAACAAGCAATACCCTAAGTTACCTTTGACCTTCGACGTGGAATTCGTCAACATCGGGGGCCATTTTAATAAAACTTCGGGCAAGTTCACGTGCCGGATCCCTGGGGCTTACTATTTTGCCTTCACGGTGGGGAAGCACCCACGGAAGGCCGTTTCAGTGAAGCTGATGACTGGGAACGGCGTCGTCCAGGCCATGGTGTTCGACGACGACTTGTCCAAGAGGCGAGAGATGCAGAGCCAGAGCTTGATGTTGTCCCTGCGCCGTGGCGATACCGTCTGGCTGTACAGTCAGCAGAACAGTCGCTTCGCTGTGTATAGCAACCAGGGCCGGTACACCACCTTCTCAGGGTTTTTAGTGTACCCTGAAGACAACACACTGATGTACACACGTATATGAGGGAACAACTGATACTCTAACCATCCGCACAGAAGTACCACACTTAAAGGCGTACGCCCAAAATAATGTTTACTCATATTTTTTATACAAAAGGAGCACCGGACAATAAGACGCATGAAAATGAGACTGCAGTAAGAACTTCCACACGCACAGGCACATATTAATTAAATGCATTGATATGTGCTACTGAATTAAGTTGTGTAACAATATCTGCAATGGGAACCAGATCCAAGTTGAGGCATTTTGCGCAATAACACATTACCACTAGATCACTAGTGGTGCTGAGAGCATACGAAAAAAAATATGGTAATATATATTCTCAGTGCACAAGAAAATCTATCCAGCGCAATGTTTTCTCTAAGCTGCGTGTGTGCGCAATTGCGCACTACCCAGAGCTTTTCCGCGCACAAGAAAATCGAGCCAGCTCACAAAAATCAGGGCTCGAAATTGCTGATTAAGAAGCGAATTAAGTCAAAGTTACAGTGCATGAAGGTAAAAATACAAGGGTTCCCCTGACGTTGTGTTCTCAATGCGGTATTTGGAAGTTAAGGTCGAAGTAGAACGAAGTTGAGTCAAGTCAGTAGAGTTTTTCGAGAACCGGCTTCTTCAGCTCGGCTCACTAAAAAGAACCAACTCTTTAGGGTCCCAAACGGCTCTTCAGGTTGTTTTTGCTTCTTTAATCCCTACACGACTAAATATTATGTAAAATTGTGGAGGGGGGGGGGTGAATAGAACAAAAAAATAAAAAAATACCAAAATGAAAAAGTAGTGAAAAGCTGAGAAAAAAAGAAACAAAAGGAAGAGAAAAAATAAGGAAAAATTCAGAAAAAAGCCAGAAAAAAAGAAAATAAAGAAACAAAGGAAAAAAGTAAATAGAGAACGAAAAGAAAAAAAGGAACAGCTAGGAAAAAATAAACACAATGAGAGTTTTTTTTAAAGGAATTAAAAAAAATAAAAATACAGGGAAAAAGAAGAAAAAGTTTGTGTTTCATTCAAATAATTTCCAACTATACCAAGTCAATCTTGTTGCCAACATTGTACTTCCATTAAAAAATGTGATTAAATACAGTTGTGTATCGTGCAACCGACTTAATAAGCCCCCCAAAATGTTAGTATTACGCGACAAAAGATACCAGGAAATAAAAAAGAAATGGAAATCTTGTGAAAGAATTGCAAAAACAAACCTTTGCAATCGTACATGAGTCAATTCATTCAAAAGTGAAAAATAATTTTGCATTGCCGGAAACTCAGCAAAATGTAACGTGATGTCAAGTTTTGGACATGTTTCATAATGACTTAGTTGCCACACTTGGGATTGCTGTTGCTCACTGTTGTTTCAAGCGTTGCTCACCGACTTTGTGTGAACGCTCAGACCCGTAAGGAAAATTACAGGGAACATTGTTCTCTCAACTTCTTCGCTTGTGCGTAAATAACATTGCGGTTTAATATGTACAGTGTATGTGTTTGTGAAAAAGCTTTCATAGTACTTTGTTAATAGACTTTCTGTTTTCTCCATTCTCTAACATTCATGGTGAAGAAGCGGAGCGACTGTTTGACCTATGAGAATGCACTATGCAAATCAGTGATCCTAGCACCTCGAGCAAAAATGGTGTGATGAGATAAGGTCTAATACCTTGTCATATGCAGGGTTGGGTAGGGTTACTTTAACTTGATTACTTTCAATTACTTTTGGATTACTCCAATACCAAATATGCTAATAAAAGACAAAAGAAACTAAATATGAATAAAATGACTAAATTTTGTGCAGGCTTGGGGAGTAACGGAAATACATGGAACGGCAAAAACGATGTGGGCAAGCTGTTTGGATTTATTTCCATTTTGTTTCCGTCGCATTTTATGTTTCTTTTGCCGGAGATCAAAGAGATCAAAGCCAGGAGAGAAAGCTTACCACGTTTTGTGAGTCATCATTTGATTCGTATTTAGTTTCCAAGGGGCGGCAGTAGCGCAGGAGGGATCCCAGTTCGAATCCCGGCTTGCCCGTGTTACATGTCGAAGTGTCCTTGGGTAAGACACTGAACCCCTAATACCCCCAATAAGCAGGTTAGCGCCTTACATGGCTGCAAGGCCGCTATTGGGAAATGTGGAGCACATTGTAAAGCGCTTTGGGGAGTCATTGACTTGAAAAGCGCTATATAAATGCAGATCATTTCATTTCATTTCATTTCTTTTGTCTTTTATTAGCATGTTTGGTATTGGAGTAATCCAAAAGTAATTGAAAGTAGTAATCCAGTTAAAGCACACGTGTCAAAGAGGCGGCCCGCGGGCTAGATCAGGCCCGCTAAGGGATTGAATCCGGCCCGCGAGACAACACTCAGAGAAGCGCAAGAGAAAAACAAGCAGCAGGTTGAAATATGTCCAATTGATGTTGCCAAAGCCAGGTGCCTCTCACAAAGACACTGTACTTGTATTTCTCTCTCTCTCTCTCTCTCTCTCTCTCTCTCTCTTTCTTTTCCACCCCTTTTCTCCCACTCTGTCTCTGTCTCTTTCACTCTCTGTGTCTCTCTTTTTCTCTTCCTTTGTTGCTCTTTGTCTCTTTCTCTCTCTGTTTCTTTTGCTCTAACTTCCTTTTTCCTTTTCTCTCTGTTCTCTTTTCTCTCCTTCTGTATTTCTATTTCTCTTTGAATTTCTTTCTTCCTCTCCCTCTCTTTTCCCCCTCTCTCACGACTTTTTATCTTTTCTCTCTCTCTCTCTCTCTCTCTCTCTCTCTCTCTCTCTCTCTCTCTCTCTCTCTCTTTCTCTCTTTCTCTCTATTTCTCTCTATCTTCTTTCTCTCTAATATTCTCTCTCTCGTCTTTCTCTCTAATATACTAGTCTGGCCCTCGACAGAATGTTTGTTCTATCTTGTGGCCCCCGAGTTAAAATGAGTTTGACACCCCTGAGTTAAAGTAACCCTACCCAACCCTGGTCACATGTCATTGTACCACAGCTGGTCTGGTGGTAAAGTGCCGTCACATTACTGCTATTATTCAGGTTCCATTTATACGTATTGTATACATACACACAAAGTATGTGTTGCTTTCCTTGTATGGCTTTGCAAAGCATTTATTTTGTTTTTAGGTTTTTTTTTGTCCCATATGGCTCTTTCAGCATTTTGGGTTGCATTCCCCTGTTAGAAAGTGTGTATTACCTGACCAAAAATAATGAATAGATATATCCACATGGTGGTGCTGTGACATCAGTATCAAATATCTTGACAGTTTTAAAACAGCTTAAAGGTTTGATACTACCGTACTCATGTACAGGGTTAGGTAGGGTTTCTTGAACTGGATTACATTCAATTACTTTTGGATTACTCCAATACCAAATATGCTAATCAAAGACAAAAGAAACTAAATATGAATAAAATGGCTACATTTTGTGCAGGCTTGGGGAGTAACGGAATACATGGAAGGGCAAAAATGATGTTGGCAAGCTGTTTGGATTGATTTTCATTTTGTTTCTGTCGCATTTTATGTTCGTTTTGCCGGAGATCAAAGAGATCAAAGCCAGGAGAGAAAGCTTACCACGTGTTTTGAGTGATCATTTTAAATACCATCTAATATCCATTGAGCCATTAAGCCTATTTGATGTTGTTTTGAAAGTAACACTCCATGAAAGAGCAGGAAGATTATTGTTCCTGTTTAAAGAATGTTTGTCTGTTGTTGCCTAGTTTGCGGCCTATAAACGATAAAAACAATCTGCAATTACGTTTCTTTAAATCATCTAGCTCTAAATCTTATAAGAGTAGTCATTTTACTGCACTGGCAGATACATTAATTTGTTTTTAGGTAGTTATTTTTTGCAATGTATTTGACAGAGCTATATTTAGATTTTGTGTATATGATTAAAATGTTATGAACTAAAATGTGTATTTTTTTCTGGATAATCGTGTCAGCTGTCAGACTACTGTAATTTCTATACGGATTATTAGAGTTACGTAGTCACTGATGGTCTAGTGCAGGGGTGTCGAACTCAATTTACCTCGGGGGCCACAGGATAGAACAAACATTCTCTCGGGGGCCGGACTAGTAGATTAGAGAGAAAGAAAGAGAAAGAAACAAGACGAAGCGAAGGAGAGAAAAAGAGGGTGGGACAAAGAAAGGGAGAGAGAAAGAGAGAGAAAGAGAGAAAAAAGAGAGAGAGAGAACGTGGAACGTGAGAAACAAGAGATAGAGACAAATAATGAGAGAGGGGGAAAGAAAGAGAGAGAAAGATATCCAAAGAGAAATACAAAGAGAGAAGGAGAGAAAAAAGAAGGAGGGAGAGAATGGGAAAGCAAGAGAGAGAGAAAGAGACGAGTGAGAGAGCGGGAAAAATGAGAGAGCAAAATAAGCTAAAAGACAGAGAGAGAACGAGACAAAGAGAAACAAAGAAAGAGAAAAAGAGAGACACAGAAAGTGAAAGAGAGAGACAGCGAGAGAGAAAAAGGGAGAGGAAAAAAAGCGCGTGAGAGAGAGAGAGAGAGAGAGAAATACAAGTCCACCATCTTTGTGAGAGGCACCTGGCTTTGGCAACATCAAGTGGACATATTTCAACCTGCAGCTCGTTTTTCTCTTGCGCTTCTCTGAGCGTTGTCTCGCGGGCCGGATTCAATCCCTTAGCGGGCCTGATCTGGCCCCCGGGCTGCATGTTTGACATCCCTGGACTAGTGGCTAGGATTTGGCATTCTCATTGCTGTGGCCTGGGGTTCGATTCTCGGTCAGGAAAACTGTTGCAGACAGACAGACGGACAGACAGTTCTTTCGATGTGCTCTAGCACCCCCGTGACCCTACTGAGAATAAGCGGTGCAGATAATGGCTGGATGGATAGTAGGGGTTACAAGGCATACTATTTAAAATATTTTGTTGCTGGTAAGTCACTACTAAAGTTATAACTGGAACTGGCTCTGGGGTTGTGAGCTGTGGTGATTTTTAGACTGTGTGCTTTAATGAAGGAACTGACGGTATGTTCAGTTGATTTTTGTAATTGGTAGATGGAATAAGAGCTTGCTCTGTCCACTCCGCGCATCGGCCCGGTATTGCAGTACCTCCGGGAACGATGCATACACAATGATCGCTGCATGGCCCTGTGGCTAGGACCTTGACTCAGCCTCTTGGCTGGGAGCAAATGTCTCGGCCTCTTGGCTTTGTAGTGTATTATGATTTGACCGATAACGGATAATGGATAATTGATAAAGAATATTGAATAATAAACCTCTACAAAATCCCCCCCCAGTGCTAACCAAACTCTAAAAGAACATTGAAAATGCTGTTATATAAATTTATAATTTCAAAGGGACATTGCGTATTTTCTAGTGTTCTTTGAGAACAGGGGTCGGGAACCTTTTTGACCCAGAGAATCATAATAGTAGACCCGCTCTCCAGACAGAATTGAAATTTTCAGAGCATTTAATTTCACTGTGTGATATTAAATGATTTTATAAAATGTATTGAATAAGAATAATACCACAACCTGTGTCCCATATCAACAAATATACCCCTTCAAACTTGTCTCCCTCCCGCAATTACTTAAGATTATTGAGGCTCGTTTTGACCTTTATTTTATTTTTTACAAACAGTGGTTTCAAAACAAGATGCAAGCAGAGTTCTTTTGTAAGCCTGTCGAAAAAATACTGCAAATGAGGATAATGACGTATTTACCCTCGGTGCAGACGGCGATGGGCAGAGAGAAGTGTGCAGTGTGTATAGCACCGCCCATCCCTACCGCTCCGGCAATTGTTCCGTGTGCTCTGTGGCTTACGTTTCTGGCCATTTACAGGGTTTCTATGGGTTTTCATCATAATGTGTCTCAACAGTGATTCTAAATTGTTTAATGAGTATCCATATAAAGCAGGGGTGTCAAACAGGCGGCCCGCGGGCCGGATTAGGCCCGCTAAGGGATTGAATCCGGCCCACGAGACAATGCTAAATGAAGCGCATGAAGCTGATGAGATGAGATGAGATGAGATTATCGTGTTGGACGTCATTTAAGTAGGCTGACAATAATTTAACTGAGCTGGAAGTCAATGAGTTAAAATAGTTGCGCAGGAGTTTATTTGAAGTGTGTGTCTACCAATTTTACACCATTGTGAACCTTTACTACCAATTTTGACAATGTCCAAGTCACATCCCGCGAGATGCATCACTGCACGTCCCAAATCTCACAGAGGAGCGGCGTAAATTTGTGATCGTTCATCCTCCAGGAGGTAAGCATTTCCGCATGGTAGTGGTTTAGTGTTCTCAACTCCGTCAAGCGGCCCAGAAGTCGAGCAAAGTACTGAGGCTCCTGCGGGTGCTGAAGAGTGCAAATTTTCCTCAGCACGTCCAGCATGGGTTCCTGCAGGTTCTCCACAGCGTGTTGATCCTTTACGTAGGGCCGATCTAGAGCGGAGTTTATTGTTCAGCAAGATGCAAGAAAGCTTTGAGGATCAGAAGAGAGCCACTCACCTGGAGTCAGGATGGTTACTGCGGTGAGGAGGGCTTGCTCTTCCGGCAGCATGTGGAGTTCGCCAATACTTTTATAAAAGTTGAACATTGGTGTGATAAACTCCTTGGAAATACCTGAAAGAAGATGATGCGTTGGGTGTGCAGGGATACAATGTCAAACATCACAACCAACAAAACACATGTAACGGGTGTAATAATAACTTTTGTTTTATTGAAATTCCTGCTGAAATATGTTTTTGGTAAGTGTCCTGCAAAGATGAGTCCAACAGTGCCACCTGCTGGTATGGGGTAGGGTTTGGTTTGGCTTTTGACTTGTGACCGGAAGGCGGGGTTTGTCGGCAGTCTAACAGCGAGCTGTCAACGGTAAGACACGATCTTTTGGTGCTCCGAAAAAAGTTAATTTTAAACATTAAAACCACAGCTGACAAATCTCTCAACATGCACAGTAATGTGATTGATGTTTTCAAACTGTTTGGATTTATTTTCGTTTTGTTTCTGTCGCCTTTTATGTTAGTTTTGCCGGACGTTGCATGTTGTGCTAAAATGCTAATTCCCCTTATAGAGATCAAAGCCAGCAGAGAAGATTACCACGTGTTGTGACTCATTCATTTGCAGGTAAATTGCACCCGTTTTTATACTCATTATTGTTATTATTTCTATTTTCTCATATATATAAAAAGGATGATGTTGGTTGAAATTCAGACTAAAGAAAAATATGTTGAATTCATTGTAAACGTTAAAAAACACATCTCTTGTTAAAAGTATCTTGTTAAAATGGATGTAAACATGTATTGTGATGGTTGATATTCTAAAATGTATTTTATGTAAACTGAAAAGAAAGCTCTTTTATATGTTTTTGGGAGTCTACAACCAGCTGCCAACGATCAAAGAGATCAAAGCCAGCAGTAGAGCATGGCAGGTAGGAGGACTAGATGTAGATATTCATATTTCTTTTAACTTTTTGATATTTGAATTATTAATATTCTAGATTCCATAATTTAACTGTTGGCAAGCGATAGTGGCCTCAAGTACTTACAGACCTAGTGTGCGATAATGGCCAAACTGATGTACCATAAGTGTTGTTTATTTGCAGGGTTGGGTAGGTTTACTTTAACTTGATTACTTTCAATTACTTTCGGATTACTCCAATACCAAAAATGCTAAAAAAAAAGACAAAAGAAACTAAATATTAATTAAATTTTGACTCACACCACGTGGTAAGCTTTCTCTCCTGGCTTTGATCTTTTGATCTCCGGCAAAACCAACACAAAATGCGACAGAAACAAAATGAAAATAAATCCAAACAGCTTGCCAACATCATTTTTGCCGTTCCATGTATTCCGTTACTCCCCAAGCCTGCACAAAATTGAGTCATTTTGTGATGACTCACAACACGTGATAAGCTTTCTCTCCTGGCTTTGATCTCTTTAATCTCCGGCAAAACTAACATAAAATGCGACGGAAACGAAATGAAAATAAATCCAAACAGCTTGCCAACATCATTTTTGCCGTCCATGTATTCCGTTTCTCCCCAAACCTGCACAAAATTGAGTCATTTTATTCCTATTTAGTTTCTTTTGTCTTTTATTAGCATATTTGGTGTTGGAGTAATCCAAAAGTCATTGAAAGTAATCCAGTTAAAGTAACCCTACCCAACCCTGTGTATTGGCCAATACATTTAGAAGTATAGTGCGGTTTGGTCACTTTGTATTCTTTCCAGCCTTTCAAGAGGTTTTTGTTTTTGGGGGTACCCATGGCAGCAAGATGATGGATAATTATTCAGGCATCTTTCAATAAAAGAAAGTAGTTCCCTCTAAATTTTCTCTTAGAGTTAAAAAAAACACATGCCCACACACACACAATGAAACAGTATCCTAAAAGTTTATGACGCAGTGTAACCAAAACCTGCTGAGAGATCAACAGGTCAACAAGTCTTATGTCTCAGCTGTTGAAATATATATGTAGAGCAGGGGCCCATTACTGCCCGCAGGATGATAGTTTGAGGCCCCCACCTTAATACAAAACATTAATGGATCAGTGTTTATATTTAGCTCCTCCTAGTGGTAAAAAATTGTTAATACATGAACCATAATATATATATATATATATATATATATATATATATATATATATATATATATACAGTATATATATACATATACAGTGGAACCTCGGTTTTCGAACGCCTCTCAGTTCGAACAAATCGGAGTTCGACCAAAAATTTCCAGAAATTCTTGCTTCGCTGTTCGTTAAAAAAATCTGAGTTCGAACGCTGGTAATGCGTGAGTGCGTACGCTAGGGTACGATGCTGAGCGGCGTACGGGTGTAGATGGCTCTTTCCCTGACCGACTGTTATCGTGTGCGGACGTCCTTCGTTTCGCTTTCGCTTTTAATATAGGTGTATCTTTTAGCCCCTAATTATGCCTCCGAAGAAAGTCAGTGCAAGCAGCAAAGTTGCTACAGGTGAAAAAAGAAAAGTAGTGCGTACAACTATTGCATTTTAGAAAGAAATACTATCAAAATATGAAGGAGGTGAGCGAGTGTCTGATCTTGCTAGGGAATACAGCATGACTAAATCTACGATCAGGTAAGAAATCCTATTCATAATTCTTTTCTTTATTTTTACGCGTTCATGTTAGTGTAATCTTTCGTACGGAAGATTACGATAACGCGAACGTACGATTAGCTTGGGTTAGCTTTATGTTTACGTTAAACATTCAAGGTAAACATTCAGGGTGTTGGAACGGATTGAAACGATTTACATTGTTTTTAATGGGAAAAAGGATTTCGGTGATCGAACAAATCGGTTTTCGAACAGGGTTCTGGAACGGATTATGGTCGAGAACCGAGGTTCCACTGTATATATACCACAGCCATATCCCCCTAGTGGGAGGTGGCTAGAGTCATTTCTGACTCTAATATAACCGTGCATTTTTACAATAACAATGGTGGGGTTCGGTAGTTGTTTCTATTATCCAATGTGTTTCTTTAGCATCCGTTTTCAGTTGCATAGAGCAACACAGCAAGACCTAGTGGTCAAATAAATATACCAATGTAATTGAGGCCCAGGCAAATTATGGAATCATTGAGTACTGATTGGTTTAATCATTATTCATTATTCATTCTTAAAGGTGGGGTGACTTCATTCTTTCCATCACAGTGTTTTGTTAGTGTAGCAAGTATGCTATAAAAGTAAGAAAAAAATCTGTTTCAAATACAGTCCCAACGCCATCCCAAACCCCTAAAAAGATAAAAAAACAAAAGTTTATTCAAGCACGTCTAGGAAATGCACATACTCATGAAGATGGCGGCAGAGAGTAACAGATTTTCAAATTTTATTTTTATTTTTGGATCTTATTTTCTGTAGCATATGTTTTGAATTTTTTTTTGAAAAGTGTGGAAATTTTTTTAGCCAAGATTTTCTTGTAGAAAACCCAAATCGGCCCAACCTCATCCACACCCTAGCTCGGGTACACCAAAAGTCAATTAAGTTTGAGACCCCTGATGGAGAACACTATGGGTTCCAGAAATGGGGGTTGGGGGGAGTGTCGATGTGTGACGTTATGCTGTTTTTTTTTTTTGTCCTTGTTAGCGTAGCATGAAAATGGTGAAAGTAAGAAACGGCCTGCTTTAAGTAAAGTCCAAACACCAACCCAAAACCCCCAAAAGATTTAAAAAAGATGAGTTTACATGAGCACGTCTAAGAAATGCACGTACTTGCACGCATTTCATGAACAAGCTGCTTGAGGCACCAATGACGACAAAAGACAAGAGATGGCGGCAGAGAGTTGATATATATATATATATATATATATATATATATATATATATATATATATATATATATATATATATATATATATATATATATATATATCTGCATCTATCTATCTATCTATCTATCTATCTATCTATATCTATCTATCTGTCCATCTATATCTATCTATCCATCTATATCTATCTGTCCATCTATATCTATCTATCATCTATATCTATCCATCCATCCATCTATATCGATCTATCTATCCATCTATATCTATCTATCCATCTATATCTATCTATCTATCCATCTATATCTATCTCTACCTATAGATCTATCTATAGATCTATCTATCCATAAATATATATATATATATATATATATATATATATATATATATATATATATCCCTATCTATCTATATCGATCCCTATCTATCTATCTACATCTATGAATTTCCCTTCGGGGATGAATAAAGTATCTATCTATCTATCTATCTATCTATCTATCTATCTATCAATCTATCTATCCATCTATATCTATCTCTACCTATAGATCTATCTATCCATATATATCTGTCAATCTATCTATCCATCTATATCTATCTCTACCTATAGATCTATCTATCCATATATATATATATATATATATATATATATATATACATATACATATATATATTTCTATCCCTATCCATCTATATCCATCCCAATCTATCTATCTATATCTAGCCATCTATATCTATCTATATATATATCTATCTATATCTATCTCTACCTATAGATCTATCTATCCATATATCCATATATATATAAATATATATATCCATCTACCTATCCCTATCTATCGATATATCTATCGATATATCGATAGATAGAGAGATAGATAGATAGATAGATAGATAGATAGATAGATAGATAGATAGATAGATAGATAGATAGATAGATAGATAGATAGATAGATAGATAGATAGATAGATAGATAGATAGATAGATAGATAGATAGATAGATAGATAGATAGATGGATAGATACATAGATAGATAGATGGATGGATGGATCGAAATTGGTCTTATGTGTGTTTACTCACCACTCTTCCGTATCCTTTCCTCCAAGACTTCCGAATGTCCACTCGGCATCTTTCGGCTAAAAACCTGAGCAGAGCGCAAAAACATGGCTTCCACTGCCGAACCTTTCAGCAGAGCAATCTGATCCTCATGATCTAACGACACAAAACCTGGGGGAAAAAAACAAAAAGTATCTTTCTCTTAGGCCTATCTCACCATTAGTATACATTTTTTCGAAAGAGAATTGAACCTGGAATATTTTTGGTAAACTCAACCAGAACTTGGACTTGACTTGTTGCCATTTCTGTCAAAAGGAGAAAATTCTCCTCAGCACTGTACTCTTCCTGGAGCTAATATGAGAAAACAAGAATAATTTGAAATGAACTGATCAACAATTTACCTTTTTTGAAATAGAAAAAAAATATATGTATTAAGAGAAGATCAAATGGAAACACTATACCAGTTTTTTGGTTACTTCTTGAGGTATTTGATGTCTGTTGTATGCATCAACAATGACGTTCAGAAGTGCCTGCTGCTCTTTGGTGATTTTTTCCTAAGGACACGGGCAGGAAACACAATTACAATAAATTCCGGACTATAAGCCTCTACTTTTTTCCCAAATGTTCAGCCCTGCAGCTTATACAGTGAAGCGGACAATTTATGTACCGTATTTTCCGCACTATAAGGCGCACCGGGTTATAGGGCGCACCCCGAAAAACTAGTTTTTGGTCCTATATTTGACATACATAAGACGCACCGGATTATAAGGCGCTACAATGGGAACGTGGACAAAACAGTCAGATAGTTCAGTCAAACTTATTACCCCCTTAACATTCCCAAAGCTTGCAAAGACGCAAATACGTGTCGAGAACACGTGCGGATGCGGTGTCCGTACGATGTCACTCAAATGCATCGTTCCATCATTCGGAAGGTTAAAGTCTTGGGATTCAAGAAATGCCAACCATTCCTTAGTTTCTATTTTCTTTTTCGCTCGCAACTTTACTGTATATATGACAATAAACACTTGGAATTGAATCTAATTTAAAAATAGACACTCCATTCCATCCATTATCTGCACCGCTTATCACAGAAACATCGAGTTCAGTCTGAAACAAGATACAGGGATAATATATATAGCCAGAGTAGCTCACCGAAGTCGTTGTGTTCATAATAATGTGCAGCCGTGGTCCTCTTATATCCGTGAGTTTAGTAAATCCAGGAGAATAAAATAAAGCTGAGTTAAATCTCTTTGTTGTTGCAGCGGACAATAGTGGATATATATTTTCCCCACCCTTAACTTTGGAAATATACATTTTTCTCGTTGGATTACTTTCAACGGGACCTGGACTTTAAAAGTTTGCATTAAATTCTAACTACCGGTATCATTTTCCGTTCATGTTGCCGATTGTGGTAGATGGATTGTGCACTATATTTGCAATTACAATCGCGTCACCTAAAGTCAAGTTTAGGATAAACTTGTGATTGTGTTACATGTTTAAATGTTGGCGCGTGCGGCTTATGTACCGGGGCGGCTTGTGTAAGGACAAAACCAATAGAATCCGCAAAATGTGGTGCGTGCGGCTTATAATCAGGTTTATAATCGGGTGCGCTCCATAGTCCGGATTTTACGGTAATGACTTGCTCTCATATAATTGACATAAGTGGCGTCTTTAAGGATGTTTTATGCAAATTAGAAGCAATATTTGCATAGTTTAGATACATTCTTAAAAAATTTAACTTGGAGGTTGTTTGGGGGGTCTTGTAGTTGGGATTTTAGTGCCCAATGGAACAAAACAGAGCCTATTTGCCCTTACTGTATACAAATCTCCTTATGAAAGTGCAATATATACAGCAATTGTCATGATTACCGATTTAGAGCACCTGCGACTGCTTAACAACGGCAATAATTCCGGCACGAAAAAACGGCGGAGAAATTTTTCAGAAGACCGCAAAGGCTAGGAAAACACGTGTTTTGAAGCGAACGATTCGGCGAAAGATTATAAACAAAAGAATACTCTGAGCAAGAAAAGGACTTTTCTGCCAAAATGGACTCAATTATATTCCTGGTTACACTATGAGGAGGAGGTTACATGTTCTGTGATGCGTGCACCCAGCGTGACAAAAAACTGGATTGCATAAATCATTTCGCAATATGATTCTTTTCTTTCAGAAAAGCACATTGGATCGGCACAACGACAATGAATTCCACAAATTAGTTATGGAAATTCCGTTGCTGGAATTGAACATTGAGAGGGCATTGCAACTGTGGCAGGACAGCAAACCACGAAGAATATATGAACTGAAAAATCTGAAGTGATTAAAACTGCATGAATATATAAAATAATATTTCAGCAATATTATTAGGTATAATGTACAATATTTTTGTGAACTGAAAAATCTGAAGTGATAACTGCTTTGCATTATCAATTAACTGAGATGATTAAAACTGAATGAATATATAGATTTATATTATATATTTGTCGCTGATTTACAATTTCAACCTTGATAACACTAAAGTTTGGGGACCCATAGATCTCTGTTGGGACCAACGTTCCCTGTAATTTTCCACAGAAAATTTGTCGCATAATATTAACATTTTTGGGGACTTATTTAGTCGGTTGCAAGATACAGAACTGTACTTAGTCGCATTTTTTAGTGGAAGTACAATGTCGGCAACAAGATTCACTTGATACAATTGGAAATTATTTAAATGCAACGCAAACTTTTTCTTCTTTTTTTCCGTGTTTTTTTCTACTTTTTTAAAAATTCCTCTTAAAAAAAGTCTCATTGTGTTTATTTTTTCCGAGCTGTTACTTTTTCCTGTTGTTCTCTATTTACTTTTTTCCCAAGTTTCTTTCTTTTCTTTTTTTCTGGCTTTTTTCTAAATTTTTCCTTCTTTTTTTCTCTTACTTTTTGGTATTTTTTTCTTTTTTGTTCTTTTCCCCCCTTCCTTCAAGTCATTTTGTGCATAATTTTACATAATATTTGGTCATGTTGGGATTAAAGAAGCAAAAACAACCCGAAGAGCCGTTTAGGACCCGAAAGAGCCGGTTCCTTTTAGTGAGCCGAGCCGAAGAAGCCGGTTCTCGACAAACTCTACTAACTTTACTCAACTTCGTTCTACTTCGACTCGACTTCAAAATACCGCATTTAGGACACAACGTCAGGGGAACCCGTGTATTTTTACCTTCATGCACTGTAACTTTGACTTAAGTCGCTTCTTAATTAGTAATTTTGAGCACTCGTTTTTGTGCGCTGGCTTGATTTTCTTGTGCGCTGAGATTGTGCGAGCAGTGCGCAGCTTAGAGGGAACACTGGTTGGGACCCATAGATTTTTGAGCATGCAAGTCCCCGAGCTTAAAGGAGTTTGACACCCCTGCATTAGAAGGAACCAAAAAAAAATTCCTAGCACCCATTACTTTTCAGAGGTAAAATGAACTCTGAAAATTGAGAAATTATAAGCGTATTGATCAGAGTATGTCAAATACCTTTAACTTTGGCTGTTTGGTGGTTGATGTGACTTGTTTGGTGTCTGCTGCCTCGGTTTCATCTCCGGTGGACTGTCCCGGGGAGGCCTTCATGTTTTTTCGGAGTCGTTTGGATTTACACTGGATCTCCGTCAGCAGGCCTGCAGTCGACAGCAATGGAAGTTTGAAGTATGCGGCTTGTTTCGGACTTTCTTTTTGGATATTCTAAATAGTTCAAAAGCACAAGAGTAAAATGCAGTCCTTATCCTGCAACGGATTGCCTTCTTTTGACAGGATTTGACAAGTTGCCTTTTATTTGTAATTTGCTTTGTACGCATTATTCCTTCCGCTGTTATTTCTTGACCAAGGCATCCGTTGCTAATTATTTTAAATTATTTGTTATTTTTTCACTCAACAAATGAAGTACTGCGTTTTTCACAGTAGATAATGTGAGTGGAGAATATTCAGTTGATTGGACATGATTTGGAAAGGCATACTCCTGTCCATAGAAGACCAATTGTCTCTGTCTCTGTCTCTTTCTCTCTCCCTCTCTTTCACTATTTCTCTCTCTCTCTCTATTTTCTATTTATCTGTCTTTTTCTCTCTCTCTTTCTCTCTATTTCTCTCTATTTCTCTCTATTTTCCTCTCCCCCTCTCTCTACTTCTCTCTCTCTCTCTCTCTCTCTCTCTCTCTCTCTATTTCTCTCTATTTCTCCAATTCTCTCTCTCTCTCTCTCTCTCTCTCTCTCGCCATGTCTCTCTCTCTTTCTATCTCTCTATTTTTTATATTATCTCTATTTTCTCCTTGATTCTCTTGTACTTTGTTTAATTATTTTGCTGATTATTTTATTCATATCTCTTTTGCCATGTCTCTCTATCTGATTCTTTCTCTCTCTCCGATTCTCTTTTTCTTTGTTTCTCTCTGTTCCTCTTTTTCCCTCTCCCCCCCTTTTTAATTATTATTTTCTCTGTTTCTCTTTTTGATTCTCTTTTTCTCTGTTCCCTCTCTCGATATCCGATTCTCTTTTTATCCGCTTTCACTCTCATTCTCTCTCTGTCTTTGTCTTATTTTGTTTGTTTCTCTCTCTTTCCCTCTCTCTCTCCTCTCTAAATATATTTTTTTTCTGTTTCTTGATCTCTGTTTTTCATTTTTTCCTGTTAATCTATTTCCCTCGCTCGATCTCTGATTCTTTTTCTCCCTCTCTCTCTTCTCTCGATCGCTTTCTCAATCTCTGTCGCTCTCTTGCTCTCTGATTTTCTTTTTCTCTCCCTTTCTTCCCGTCTTTCTTCAATTGTCTTTTGCTGAGAAAATAGGATGATAGAAGACACTTACACTCTGCCAACATGCCCATCTCCTTGCATTTTCTGAGTCGACATTCCTGGCATTTCCTTCGCATGTACATGTCCATCTCGCAGTTTCCTCCACTTTTGCACTTGTATACCGCATTCTTTGTAATGCTCCGCCTAAAGAAACCTTAATACGGCGGACAAAGGAGAAAATGAAGTAATTGCACTAGCACCAAGGGGAATTCTTTCAGAGTTTACACCATTTAGCATTTTCCAGAGGTAATTTAACCCTTTAAAAAATGATAACATTCTCCATCTAGGGCACAGGTGTCAAACAGGCGGCCCGCGGGCCAGAACAGGCCCGCTAAGGGATTGAATCCGGCCCGCGAGACAACAGTCAGAGAAGCGCAAGAGAAAAACAAGCTGCAGGTTAAAATATGTCCACTTGAGCCTGGTGCCTCGAACAAAGACACCGTACTTGTATTTATTTCTCTCTCTCTCTCTTTCTTTCTCTCTCTCTCTCTCTCTCTCTCTCTCCCTCTCTTCCACCCCTTTTCTCCCACTCTCTGTCTGTCTCTTTCTCTGTGTCCCTCTTTTTCTCTTCCTTTGTTGCTCTTTGTCTCTTTCTCTCTGTGTCTTTTTAACTTCTCTTGCTCTGACTTCATTTTTTCCTTTTCTCTTTCTCTCTTCCTACCCTTCGTGCTTTCTTTTCTCTTTTTCTCCTTCCGTCTTTCTATTTCTCTTTGGATTTCTTTCTTCCTCTCCTTTTCTTTCCCCCTCTCTCACGACATCTCTTTTTTATCTCCTTTGTTTCTCACGCTCTCTCCTTCTCTCTCTCTCTCTCTCTCTCCCACATCTCTTCTCCCTCCCACTCTCTGTCTCCTTCACTCTCTGTGTCTCTCTTTTTCTCTTCCTTCGTTGCTCTTTGTCTCTTTCTCTCTCCTTGTCTTATTAATATATTTGGGTCTAACTTCATATTTTCCTTTTCTCTCCTTCTGTCTTTCTATTTCTCTTTGGATTTCTTTCTTCCTCTCCCTCTATTCCCCCTCTCTCACGACTTTTTATCTTTTGTTTCTCACGCTCCCTCCCTCTCTCTCTTTTTCTTTCTCTGTCCCGCCCTCTCTCCTTTTCCCTCTCTCTTTCCCTTATTTCTTTATCTCTCTTTCTCTTGAATCTACTAGTCCGGCCCCCAACAGAATGTTTGTTCTATCGTGTGGCCCCCGAGTTAAAATAAGTTTGACACCCCTGATCTAGGGAGAATAATCGAATGATCTGACTTTTTTTACAGAAACCTTCAAAAGTACACTCCTCCAAAATGTTTAAACTTAAAGGTTCAATACACACTCCTCTGTAATATCAGTCAGAGGCAACGTTCCCTGTAATTTTCCTTACGGGTCTGAGCGTTCACACAAAGTCGGTGAGCAATGCTTGAAACAACAGTGAGCAACGGCAATCCCAAGTGTGGCAACTGAGTCATCATCAAAAATGTCCAAAACTTGACATCAAGTTACATTTTGATGAGTTTCCGGCAATGCAAAATTATTTTTCTCTTTTGAATGAATTGACTCATGTACTATTGCAAAGGTTGTACGGCCTACAAACGTCATTTGTTTATACAATTCTTTCACAAGATTTCCATTTCTTTTTATTTCAGGTATCTTTTGTCGCATAATACTAACAATTTTGGGGGCTTATTGAGTCGGTTGCACGATACACAACTGTATTTAATCACACTTTTAGTGGAAGTACAATGTTGGCAACAAGATTGACTTGGTATGATTGGAAATTATTTGAATGCAACACAAACTTTTTCTTCTTTTTTCCGTGTTTTTTTCTACTTTTTTTAAAATTCCTTTAAAATAAAAAAAATCTAATTGTGTTTATTTTTTCCAAGCTGTTACTTTTTTCTTTTCGTTCTCTATTGACTTTTTTCCTACATTTCATTCTTTTCTTTTTTTCTGGCTTTTTTCTACATTTTTCCTTCTTTTTTTCTATTCCTTTTGTTTCTTTTTTTCTCAGCTTTTCACAACTTTTTAATTTAGGTATTTTTTTCTTTTTCGTTCTATTCCCTGATTCCTTTAAGTCATTTTGTGCATAATTTTACATAATATTTGGTCATGTTGGGATTAAAGAAGCAAAAACAACCTGAAGAGCCGTTTAGGACCCGAAAGAGCCAGTTCCTTTTAGTGAGCCGAGCCGAAGAAGCCGGTTCTCGACAAACTCTACTAACTTTACTCAACTTCGTTCTACTTCGCCCTCGACTTCAAAATACCGCATTTAGGACACGACGTCGGGGGAACCCGTGTATTTTTACCTTCATGCACTGTAACTCTGACTTCAGCCGCTTCTTAATTAGTAATTTTGAGCCCTCGCTTTTGTGCGCTGGCTAGATTTTCTTGTGCGCAATTGTGCGATCAGTGCGCAATTCCGCACGCGCGCAGCTTAGAGGGAACACTGCTCAGAGGTACTAACCACTGTACAATCCAGCCACTATGTGTATTGTTAATTTCCACTTAAAAGAACACTGTGTATTATTTGACTACCAGATATCTCTGTATTGTGTTGTGCAACCAAACACAAGCGTTAAAAAAGAACAAGGAAGCATACAAACTATGAACACTCAAAACGATTAAACCGCACCATTTTTCTTGTCATTTTTTTTCGCGGCTTTTTGTAAAGTTTTTGTTTTGACGGGTACTCTCAGCAGCAAGATGGCAGACAATTATTTATTCTCCCTCTACCATACCGGTCAACTTATATGTTTTCCTGTATTTGATACATTTTTTGATTATTCTAAATTGTGCACGCCGTATAACAATTTTTTACGGGAAAAAAACTGTTTTTTTGTTAGACTGATCCCATCATGCCCATTTTGGCTTTAATCCAACGTCATCATAGATAGCTATTATTGTCGCAGTCTTATACAAAGACTCTTGTTGTGAGTGAAGCAATGTTTTTGTAAGGTTTATTATTCAATAAGGGGAAATGCAATCATTGATAAGTAATTGGCTGAGGTTGACAGGTATGCTGTAGGTGTGTCACGGTTGCCATGGCGCCCAATTGGCCCCGCCCGTGTGGCGCCAGCTGCGACTCATTGACAGATTGGCTTTTCGTCTATTTAAGCTCAGTGCTCTCACTCAAACCCTTACGATACCAAACTGTATGTGACATCCTACATGCCGACATTTCTTGTTTAAATATTGTGTAAATTATAACTATAATCTTATCCTCCTTGTTTTATAACCTTATCTTCTCTGTTCCTTTATCTTCTTGGTTCTTTATCTCACTGTGAATGTGTGAAACTGGAGTGTCACGCCCAATTTCGTTGTCACAATATGTTAACCCATTTTGTAACAATGACAATAAAGGTATATTCTATTCTATTCTATTCTATTCTTCCTTTGTCAGTCCGGCAACGAACCTCTGCCTCGCAGGACGTGCGTTCTGACTCCTGTTTCCTGTTGGTATCTCCTGTCCGGTATTGCTCCCGTTGACTTTGTCCTGTTTAATTTCGGTTTCCAGTTTCGTTCCTGTCTATTTTTGTCCTGTTTATTATTCTCTCCAGTTTTCGTTCCCGTCTAGTTTGTCCGGTTTAATTTCTATATCCTGTTTCAATATCAATCCTGTCTGTCCCGCCCTGTTCGGTATCGACCCCATTATGTCCGATATCTGCTCGGGCAATTGGTATCGGTCTCGTCGGTCTCTGGATTCCTGTCTTTCCATGCCAGACCGCTGCTTAACATGCATGACTCCCCATTTCCCGTAAAATAAAAGCTTAGGTGAGAAACGTAGCACATTTGGGTCCTGATCCGGTTCCGGTTCTTGACAAGGTGAGGCTCGGTATATTTCAAATAAATACAAATTTCTCAACCGACAAGTATTTAAATAAAATGCTTGTTAATATAATAGTTCACGTATTTATGTTCATTTTTTAAAATCACTATTTTTATTTTTTATTTTTTATTTTTTATAAATAACAGATTTTTAACCTATTGGAGGCATAAAATAATACACATTGTATCTTTAATGAAAAAAAATTGAATTTTTTTATTTTATTTAATTGACTATAAGGGATTTAATATAATACAAATTAAATTTTGTTGAATGCAGTGGGGATTTTTCACAGAAGGCTGAAAGTCGCGCCGTTAGAAGTGTCCGAGTGTTTTGGCTGGGGAATTTTGATACCGGGGCGCAGACGAGGGAATTAGGCCTTGTTTTGTTATGAGCTGATAAGCTTTCTTGTTTTGAGCCCTCCAGACATGGCGGCGTCTTGTCTTTCGGTGAGGGGGTGGCGACTGGGTGGAGGCCACGTGAGAAGCCTTCCAGCGAGGAGGAGGTGACGTTGGCACCTGGCCCAACCCAGGGGAGGAGTCAACACGCCCCATGGGAGGGGCCGATGCCCCGACGTATCAAAAGGACAGAACCCGGGAGATGGACAGGAAAAGAGACAGACAAGAGCAGAGACGAAAAGATGGGGGGCTAGACAAGACTAATTAGACTAATTCGATAATAATTCGGCAAAATTCGATGGAATTCACTTGAGAAATAATTTTTAAAATGTTTCCCTAAATTAAGAAAACGAGCATGCGTTTGTTAGGAGGATAGAGTTTGTGTTTGGTTAATGGAGTCAGATAACTAATCCGAACAATTTGGTAAACGCTAAAGTTGAAAATGGGCAGCACGGCGGCGCAGTGGTTAGCGCGTGTGCGGCACAGTTCTGAGGTCATGAGATCGAACCTCCTTTGTGGAGTTTGCATGTTCTCCCCGTGCTTTGCGTGGGTTTCCTCCGGGCACTCCGGTTTCCTCCCACATTCCAAAGACATGCATTTCAGGTGGATTGGCCGGTTCAAATTGTCCCTAGGTGTGAATGAGCGAGCGAGTTGTCTGTCCCTGTGTGCCCTGCGATTGGCTGGCAACCAGTTCAGGGTGTCCCCTGCCCACTGCCCGATGATTTCTGGGATGGGCTCCGGCACCCCCGTGACCCTACTGAGGATAAGCGGTGCAGCTAATGAGATGAGACGAGAGATAAAGTTGTAAATTTATATTATAGTTTTTCCCCTAACACAACAAAAGACACAGTGAGTTAAAATGATATCTTAAACAATTATAGAACATTCTGACGATTCCACACAATGACTGGCAACCATGCAAGGAAGCTCGTGTTTCTCCTGTATTGTTACACAGAAAGTTGAGAGGGAACCTAGCACCGTGGAAAGCGGAGGAGGTGGACCTGAATCTATTCCGATTCAAATGAAGAGACGTCGCTCTTGACATTGTTCAATTTGGCCGTGTGGAATTACTTGCCACTTTACCACAACAGTGTTCTGGTTTGCCCGCGTCCCTGCGTCCTAGACGCATCATTTTTGCTGGGGACGCATTGTGTCAAATCAACGTGCGTCCCCGGGACGCAAAGTTTTGACACCAAATTGTCATTATTACCCGATGCTTTTTTTAACAAAGATTTACCGCACTCAACTTTTCGTCAGGCAGATACGCCATTGTTGTTTTGGTCTCGCGGTTCGAGTTTTTGTCTGCACGCCGATTTCGGAAACCAGATTACCTCATTGTTGTGGTGGAAGTCCGTCTCTTTTTAGAGAACCGGCTTTTTCGTCTCAACTCATTAAAGAGAGCCGGCTCTCAAACGGCTCACTTGCTTTGATGCATTATATTACGAATGATGATGTTGTATAAAGAAGTTAAGAAAAAAAGGAAGTGTAAAAGGAGAAAAAGAAAAAAGACAGGTTTGTGGTGATGCCTTTTAATCAGTATATTACCAACAATAATTTAATGCAGAAAATGATTTCATAATTTGAATAAGAATTATTGATCTACTTAATTATATTTGCATGTATTTTTTCCTTCTACAGTGAACGTCCAAGCGACTTCATTTTAACTTCTTTTTATAATAAACCTCATTCATGTCGAGCAACTCAGTGTCTCACAACAAGATGTTCATTAACAATATATGATATAAGGAAACACATGTACAATATAACATGTTAAACCACATAAACACATTAGAAAAAAAATCTGGTGTAAGATTTTTTTGTATTTTGTAAGGGAAAATATGACAGTTTGAAAGGGCATGGAGCCCTGGAGCGCGACAGATATGAGTATGCCTCGGAAAAAACAGTTAGTATTAGGTGAAAATCAACACAAAATTGGTAATTTCTTCAGTGTCAGTAATAAGTCGAAACATAATGCAGAATGTAATAACGAAGGCAATAATTCCGGCAGGAAAAAAAACAGATGAATTCTTCGGATGATCGCGTAGGCAAGGAAAACACGTGTGTTGAAGCCAACGATTCGATGAAAGAAAATAAATAAAAGAATATAGATTAATATAATTATTTCAGCAATATCAGTTTGTATGATGTAAAATCTTGTTGTGAACTGAAAAATCTTGAAGTGGTAACTGATTTTTATTACCAATAAGCTGTGATGATTAAAACTGAATGAATATATAGATTTATATTATATATTTGTCACCGATTTACAATTTCAACCTCGATAACATTAAATTTTGGGGACCCACAGATCTCTGTTGGGACCAGTATTCCCTCTAAGCTGCGCGTGCGCAATTGCGCACTGCTCGCACATTCTCAGCGCACAAGAAAATCTAGCCAGCGCACAAAAATGAGGGCTCAAATTACTTATTAAGAAGCGACTTAAGTCAAAGGTTCGGTGCATGAAGGTAAAAATACACGGGTTCCTCTGACCTTGTGTCCTAATTGCGGTATTTTGAAGTCGAGTCGAGGTAGAATGGAGTTGAGTAAAGTTAGTAGATTTTGTCGAGAACCGGCTTCTTCGGCTCAGCTCACTAAAAGGAACCGGGTCTTTCGGGTCCTAAACGGCTGTTCAGTTTGTTTTTGCTTCTTTAATCCCAACATGACCAAATATTATGTAAAATTATGCACAAAATGACTTAAAGGAAGGGGGGAATAGAACAAAAAAGAAAAAAATACCAAAATGAAAAAATTGTAAAAAGCTGAGAAAAAAAAGAAACAAAAGGAAGAGAAAAAAAGAAGGAAAAATTTACAAAAAAAGCCAGAAAAAGTAGAACGAAGTTGAGTAAAGTTAGTAGAGAACCGGCTTCTTCGGCTCGGCTCACTAAAAGGAACCGGCTCTTTCGGGTTCTAAACGGCTCTTCAGGTTGTTTTTGCTTCTTTAATCCCAACATGACCAAATATTATGTAAAATAATGCTCAAAATGACTTAGAGGAATGGGGGAATAGAACAAAAAAGAAAAAAATACCAATGAAAAAGTAGTGAAAAGCTGAGAAAAAAAGAAACAAAAGGAAGAGAAAAAAGAAGGAATGATGTAGAAAAAAAGCCAGAAAAAAAGAAAAGAAAAAAATGTAGGAAAAAAGTCAATAGAGAACAAAAAGAAAAAAGTAACACAATTAGATTTTTTTAAAGGAATTAAAAAAAAGTATAAAAAAACACGGAAAAAAGAAGAAAAAGTTTGTGTTGCATTCAAATCATTTCCAATTATATATAGTGAATCTTGTTGCCAACATTGTACTTCCACTGAAAAATGTGATTAAGTACAGTTCTGTATCTAACAACCGACTAAATAAGCCTCCAAAAATGTTAATATTATGCGACAAAATATATCAGGAAATAAAAAGAAATGGATATCTTGTGAAAGAATTGTAAGTACAAACGACGTTTGTAGGCCATACAACCTTTGCAATAACACATTAGTCAATTCATTCAAAAGAGAATTTTTTTTTTTTTTGCATTGCCGGAAACTCAGCAAAATGTAATTTGATGTCAAGTTTTGGACATGTTTGATCATTAATTATCTTGCCACACTTGGGATTATGGTTGCTCACTGTTGTTTCAAGCGTTGCTCACCGACTTTGTGTGTACGCTCAGACCCGTAAGGAAAATTACAGGGAACATTGGTTGGGACCCATAGATTTTTGAGCATGCGGGACCCATCACTTTTCACAGGTAAAATGAACACTGCACAAATTCCGATCCCTCACCTTTGCAGCCCTCACAGGTGAGAGCATTATAGTGGTAGCCGGACGCCTTGTCTCCACACACGACACATAGCTCTTCCCCTTTGATGCGACCGACGTGTCCCATGTGCCGGGCTCTTTTGCACAAAGTCGGCATGACAGTGGAGACATCCTCTCTTTCCCCATCATAGCTGACATCCATTGTTGTTTTCCTGAGTTCATACAGGCCGCTATGGGAGTACCAGTCCTCTCCATTGTGCTGGGGATAATAATTCTGACTGCAGTAATATGGTGCGGGAACGCTCGGCTCCATGCTTGGGTATTGCATGCCCGCATAGCTGCTAAACATGTCAGGGTCTTGCAGCAATGGACTGCTCTGATCTGCCAGGATATCTGAAAGAGCGAGAACAGCATGAAAATACAGTGGAACCTCGGTTTTCGAACGACTCACAGTTCGGACGAATCGGAGTCCGAACAAAAAATTCGAAAAATTCTCGCTTCGTAGTTTGAACAAAAATCGGAGTTCGAACGCCGGTACAACAGCTATGGCTAACTGTAGTGCAGTGGTATCGTCTTTCACATCACTTTTTTTTTTCACTTCTTTTAATTTTCTCAGGTGCAATTGCACCTCCACTACACTAGGGGGCGTCCGAGATGAAACAAATGTGTAGCAAATGGGCCGAGTTACAGAATTTCACCACACCGATGAAGCTGCAGCCACCAGAGTTATCAATGACTTTAACGACACTGTCATGAACCACTTCCGAAAAGTGCTAAAAAGAAGGCAGAAGCAAGTGTCATTGGATAGATATTTTAAGAGAAAAGAACATCCTTAGCAAATAGATTTTAACGTGTGAGCACCCCTCAGACAGAAGAGCTCCCCGAAGTTTTTATGGAAGGGGACTCTCCTTCCAAACAATCATTTTCCTCCCTCCTCCATCCCTCTCCACCGTCCACCTGCGCCTTCTGCTGACCACCACAAGGGTAAAAAATCCTATTCATAATTCTTTTCTTTATCCTTTTTTAAAAAATTTACACATTCATGTTAGCGTAATGTTTTGTACGGAAGATTACGAACGCTAACGTACGATTAGCCTGGGTTAGCTTTATGTTTACATTAAACATTCAAGGTAAACATTCAGGGTGTTGGAACAGATTAAAACGATTTACATTATTTGTAATGGGAAAAATGATTTCGGTGTTGGAACAAACCGCTTTTCGAACAGGGTTGGAGAACGGATTTTGGTGGAGAACCGAGGTTCCACTGTACAAGGCACAGTTGTCAAACTTGAAATAATATTTGGGTCATCGCTCACTTTTTTCACGGCAAAAACAAATACTTATTTAATTGGCAGAATATTTTACTAATTTCGTTTTGTTCTAAGATGTTTTATCTTGTTCTTTGACAAAAAAAATAATAAAAAAATATCCATAAAATAAGCAAATTTGTCTTATCTTGCGAGTTATTAGCTAAAAATATCCCTTTTAAAATTTGACAAACCAGTGCTTCTAAATGGTATACCATTTTGTACATTTTAAAAATGAGAAAACTATATACCATCTGCAAGATAAGATGATTTTTCCTCTTTTAACTATACATTTTCTTATTTAATGGGGAATACTAGTTAAAAAACCACAAACAAGAACAAATACACATAAAATAAGCACAATCATCCACCAATAGGGTATGATTTTTTTTATTGTTTTTGTCTCATGACTAAATTTCTCATTTGTTTTGTTTGTATTGCGTGATCCTCACTGATTAACAATATTGAAAACATGACCCTTAGTCCAGTATTGCAAAATTGATAACTATGAATCAAAATGGTGTTTATTTTAAAAACAAATTAAAAAATATTTCCTGTGAATAATCTGGTGTGTGGACACCAAAAGGTCTAAACATTGCATTTCAATATGTAATTTCTTTGTTATGGATTAAGATGCAATATAAACCTGTTTTCATCTGAGATTTGGCTCAAAAAGAAAAAAAACTTTGATTTAATAAGATTAAGCATTGCATGAAAAATATAAGATAGAATTATTCACTGTCTGCAATTAATTGTGAGATGGTCTATAGCCGGTGGATATTTCTCATTTAAGTAAATAAATGTTTAGAATGTGGGTAAATAAGTAACCCCAATGTATTGTTAGCTCATGTTCAATTAGTAGCTGGTGACACAAAAATAGGTTTAGACCTGAGCTTTAAAATAGAGATGAAAATAACAAATATCACATGAAACTCAAAGCGAGGGCTCCAATTGTCATGATTAGCGATTGAGAGCACCTGCGACTGTTTGATTGGCGCCAACAGCCCGGACATCTGATTGGCTGATGCTCTCTTTTTAAACCCCCGGCTTCCAAGAGGAAGCCGTCAGATCGTTATGCAAACTGTTGCCACCAGCTCAGTAAGCCTTTTCGTCTGACTCTGTTCCTGCCCTGCTTTTCTCTGCCTGATCTTTGTTCCTAGCCTGTTTCCGGACCTGACTTTGCCCCGTTCTGCCTGCCTGTTACCCGATCTGTTTTGCCCCGTTACCTGCCTGCCTCCTGTTACCGACCTCGTTTCCGAACTTGACACCGCCTTTGCTCTCCAGTCCCGGTCAACGAATTTTAATTCCCGCTTGTCTCACTTCCGCATCGCCCGCTCCCCTGGTCCGTCAGCCATCGGATCGAGGAAGCAAGCCCTGCTCTCCCTCTTTATTAATAAAAACGGAGAAAACGAGCGCTATTGGGTCCTGTGTCCGTTTCTGGTCTGTGACACCAATAGGGACCCTGGTGGAGTATGTGTGATACATTAAAAGAATGGCAATATAATTTAAAAAAATAAAGTTTTTAAAATCATTTAAATGAAAAGTTTTTTTTTCCAAATTTTGCATTTGAAGCACTCTATATTTCAAGTTCTTTTGGAAAATTAAGGAAACAACATTTGCATAAAACATTTGGATCAAAGAATAGAGTTGAGCAGAATAACATAGTCAGGTAGGTTCAGAGCGACCTGTTGGGTAGTTGAACTTGTAGGTGAAGGTTCACTTCCAGCTCAGAGAAGCAACATCTTGTTTACTCATTTTCCAAGTTTGTCATGTACACTGCATCGTACGATGACATTTCATGACCAGGGTTGGGTAGGGTTACTTTAACTGGATTACTTTCAATTACTTTTGGATGACTCCAATACCAAATATGCTAATAAAAGACAAAAGAAACTAAATATGAATAAAATGATGACTCACAACACGTGGTAAGCTTCTCTGCTGGCTTTGATCTCTTTGATCTCTATAAGGGGAATTAGCATTTTAGCACAACATGCAACGTCCGGCAAAACGGACATAAAATGCGACAGAAACAAAATGAAAATCAATCAAAACAGCTTGCCAACATCATTTTTGCCGTTCCATGTATTCCGTTACTCCCTAAGCCTGCACAAAATTTAGTCATTTTATTCATATTTAGTTTCTTTTGTCTTTTATTAGCATATTTCGTATTGGAGTAATCCAAAAGTAATTGAAAGTAATCCAGTTAAAGTAACCCTACCCAACCCTGTTTATGACGCAAGTACTCAGGATATGCTGTATTTATTCACAGATTGATTAAATGATTAGTTATTAAAGAACTGCCATTATATTTCATTCCCTAGTTTGGAATAGTATTCAATTCAAATTCAATGTTTTTATCAACTTACATCAGGTGTGTCAAACTCATTTTAACTCGGGGGCCACACGATAGAACAAACATTCTGTCAGGGGCCGGACTAGTAGATTAAAAGAAAAAGATAAATAAAAGAGAAATAGGGAGGGAAAAGGAGAGAGAGTGGGAGAAAGAAAGAAAAAGAAAGAGAGGGAGAAAGCGTGATAAACAAAACATAAAAAGTCGTGAGAGAGGGGGAAAAGAAAGGGAGAAGAAGAAAGAAATCCAAAGAGAAATAGAAAGACAGAAGGAGAGAAAAGAGAAAAGAAAGCGCAAAGGGTATGAAGAGAGAAAGAGAAAAGAGCGAAAAAGAAAAAAGGAAGTTAGAGCAAAAGAGGTCAAAAGACATAGAGAGAGAAAGAGACAAAGAGCAACAAAGGAAGAGTGGGAGAAAAGGGGTGAAAAAGAGAGAGAAAGAGAGAGACAGAAAGAGAGAGAGGAATAAATATAACTACAGTGTCTTTGTGAGAGGCCCTTTGGCAACATCAAGTCGACATATTTCAACCTGCAGCATGTTTTTCTCTTGCGCTTCTCTGAGTGTTGTCTCGCGGGCCGGATTCAATCCCTTAGCGGGCCTGATATGGCCCGTGGGCCGCCTGTTTAACACCTGTGACTTACATAATGGTCTGCCACGGAAAAACATAAAGACATTTTATTTAGCGCTAACCAAAAGACCAATGCCTTGGTGATTTCACCGTTGGGGAATCAAATCAAATACTTCCAGGCGGTTTCCAGCCGAGCTGGCTAAGCATTAGTCTGAAAGCTCCACAGCACATACTGTAAGGCCATAAATCATTAACATCTGACACTCACAGGCAGTTTTCCCTTTGAGCTGCGCGCATGCGCAATTGCGCACTGCTCGCACCTTCTCAGCGCACAAGAAAATCTAGCCAGCGCACAAAAACGAGGGCTCAAAATTACTAATTAAGAAGCGACTTAAGTCAAAGTTACAGTGCATGAAGGTAAAAATACAAGGGTTCCCCTGACGTTGTGTCCTAAATGCGGTATTTTGAAGTCGAGTCAAAGTAGAACGAAGTTGAGTAAAGTTAGTAGAGTTTGTCGAGAACCGGCTTCTTCGGCTCGGCTCACTAAAAGGAACCGGCTCGTTCGGGTCCTAAACGGCTCTTCAGGTTGTTATTGTGTCATGGTCGCCGTGGCGACCGGTCTGCCCCGCCCCCCTGGGCACCAGCTGAAGCAGATCAGCTAATTGCGTGGCTGCTATTTAAGGTTGGGTTGTGGGTATTGCGGGGGTTGGCTCATACACCTTTTCTGTTCTGTTATGCCTTGTCCTGTTTAGTTTAAGTCGGAGGAAACCTGTACCTGACCATTCTGAGTGTAAGAATGTTTTTGTTCTGTTTTGTCCCGGAGTTTTTGGACAACTTTTATTTTGGTAAATAAAAGCTTTGATCGTACGCAATTGAGTTCTCCCTTCCTGCCTCCTGCCTCCGTTCTGGTCCGGTCACCCCTTCCACCTCGTGACATATTGCTTCTTTAATCCCAACATGACCAAATATTGTGTAAAATGATGCACAAAATGACTTAAAAGAAGGAGGGAATAGAACAAAAAAGAAAAAAATACCAAAATGAAAAAGTAGTGAAAAGCTGAAAAAAAAGAAACAAAAGGAAGAGAAAAAAAGAAGGAAAAATTTAGGAAAAAGACAGACAAAAGAAAAGAAAGAAATGTAGGAAAAAAGTAAATAGAGAACAAAAAGAAAAAAGTCGAAGTAGAACGAAGTTGAGTGAAGTTAGTAGAGTTTGTCGAGAAACCGGCTTCTTCGGCTCGGCTCACTAAAAGGAACCGGCTCTTTCGAGTCCTAAATGGCTCTTCGGGTTGTTTTTGCTTCTTTAATCCCAACATGACTAAATATTATCTAAAATTATGCACACAGGGAGAAATAGAACAAAAAAAAAAAAAATACCAAAATGAAAAAGTAGTGAAAAGCTGAGAAAAAAAAGAAACAAAAGGAAGAGAAAAAAGAAGGAAAAATGTAGAAAAGAGCCAGAAAAAAAGAAAAGATAGAAATGTAGGAAAAAAGTAAATAGAGAACAAAAAGAAAAAAGTAACAGCTCGGAAAAAAAAAACACAATGAGATTTTTTTTAAAGGAATTTTAAAAATAAGTAGAAAAAAAACAGGGAAAAAAGAAGAAAAAGTTTGTGTTGCATTCAAATAATTTCCAATGATATCAAGTGAATCTTGTTGCCAACATTGTACTTCCACTAAAAAATGTGATTAAGTACAGTTCTGTATCTTACAAGCGACTAAATAAGCCCCCAAAAATGTTAATATTATGCGACAAAATACATCAGGAAATAAAAAGAAATGGATATCTTGTGAAAGAATTGTTGTAAAAACAAATGACTTTTGTAGGACGTACAACCTTTGCAATAGTACATGAGTCAATTCATTCAAAAGAGAAAAATAATTTCGCATTGCCGGAAACTCAGCAAAATGTAACTTGATGTCAAGTTTTGGGCATGTTTGATAATGGATTAGTTGCCACACTTGGGATTGCTGTTGCTCACTGTTGTTTCAAGTGTTGCTCACCGACTTTGGTGAACGCTCAGACCCGTAAGGAAAATTACAGTTACTTCCGTGTCCTGACATGCGATAAAAACAACATTCTTCAAATCAAAACCAAATAAAAGAGAACTAACCTTTCGATAACTTTTTTCTGATGAAGGTCATCTCTGAAAGACCGAAGACCCGTACCATTCAGAGCGTACATACTGTGACAGGGACCCGCCAGACGCTGCCATGGATATTTTGCCTTCTCCTTCTAAGCGTACCCTTTACTAACAACCCATCTCCAGAGTATTTCTGTTCAAAGCCAAGTTTATATCTGAGGACGGAGCAAGAAGCTTCAAACAACTTGCCCGAGAAGTCCCAAGAAGCACAAAGGTTGCTAAAGCTACTCATTAACCGGGCAATCCCTTTCTTCTTTCCAGGTAGCATGGCAGTATGCAAAGCCATTTCGAAATCCGGGCAATAGAAATGGCTACTGTGTGTTGAGTTTGTGGTTATGAGCAGGGTTGGGTAGGGTTACTTTAACTCAGGGGTGTCAAACTCAATTTAACCCGGGGGCCACACGAGAGAACAAACATTCTCTCGGGGGCCGGAATAGTAGATTAGAGAGAACGAAAAAGGAGAAAAAGAAATAAGAGAAAGAGAGGGAGAGAATAGTAGAAAGGGTGGGACAAAGAAGGAGAGAAAGGGAGAAAGAGAGAGAAAAGAAAGAGAGAGCGAGCGTGAGAAACAAAATAGATAAAAAGAGAAATAGTGAGAGAGGGGTAAGAAAGAGAGAGAGAGAACAAAATCTAAAGAGAAATAGAAAGAGACAATGAGAGAAAAGAGAAGGAGAGAAAGAGAGAAGGGGAAAGCAAGAGAGAGATAGATAGAGAGAAAAGGAAGTTAGAGTGAAATAAGGTAAAAATACAGAGACAAAGAGGAACAAAGAAAGAGAAAAAGAGAGACGGGGCTAGTGAAAGAGAGAGAGATAAAGAGTGGAAGGAAGATTGAGAGAGAGAGAGAGAAAGAGAGATACAAGTACAGCGTTTGTGAGAGGCACCTGGCTTTGGCAACATTAAGTGGATATATTTCAACCTGCAGCTCATTTTTCTCTTGCACTTCTCCGAGCGTTGACTCGCGGGCCGGATTTAGTCCCTTAGCGGGCCTGATCCGGCCCGCGGGCTGCCCGTTTGACACCCCTGCTTTAACTTGATTACCGTATTTTTCGCACTATAAGGCGCACCGGGTTACAGGGCGCACCCCCCAAAAATAGTTTTTGGCCCTATATTTTCCATACATAAGGCGCACCGGATAATAAGGCGCTACAATGGGAACGTCGACGAAACAGTCAGATAGTTCAGTCAAACTTATTACCACCTTAGCCTGCAAAGAAGCAAATACGTGTCTCAGACATGTACGGAAACAGTGTCTGTACGATGTCACCAAACAAACATTTCTCAGTTTCCATTTTATTTTTTGCTGGCAACTGTGTGGACAGCAAAGTAAGAATTTTATTGTGCAGGGAAACGGGGTTCTTTACCGTGCATATGACAATAAACACTTTGAATTGAATTGAGTTTAAAAATAGACTCGTCACAGAAACATCAAGATCGTTCTAAAACAAGATACTGGGAAAATATAAAGCCGCATAGCTCACCTAAGTTCTCTTGCAGCCATCACGTTCAATAATGATACGTAACCATGGTCGTCTTACAACCGAGAGTGTAGTAAATCCAGGAGAGTAAAATATTTACAAATACAGAATAGTAAAAAATGTTTTCTCTATGCAATCCAACGTGTGATTCACATTCATCTTTTTCGGCCAATTGCAGGCTTTGTTTTGCCCCTTAAGCCTATGCCAGCCTGTAAATGTTCAAAAGGATCCGCACTCTTTACCTCAGAATAACTTTAGCCAATAGTGATCGATTCAACTGATGATTGACACATCTTTTTCGGCCAATTGCAGGCTTTGTTTCACCCCTTTAGCCTATGCGAGCCTGTAAATGATAAAAAGGATCCGCCCCCTTTACCTCCGAATAACTTTAGCCAATAGTGATCGATTCAAATGATGATTGACACATTAGTTAGCCAATGAAACGCCGGTAAATAAATCCCAGCATACACCGCAGACTACTTGGCGTTCGGGGGAAAATCTAGTCTGCGGCTGCTTTGCATTAGTTGCAAGACTTTGCGACCTAATATCGATCCATATATAAGGCGCACTGTATTATAAGGCGCATGGTCAGCTTTTGAAAAAAATAAAGGCTTTTAGGTGCGCCTTATAGTGCGGAAAATACGGTACTTTCAATTACTTTTGGATGACTCCAATACCAAATATGCTAATAAAAGACAAAAGAAACGAAATATGAATAAAATGATGACTCACAACACGTGGTAAGTTTTCTCTCCTGGCTTTGATCTCTTTGATCTCCGGCAAAACTAACATCAAATGCGACAGAAACAAAATGAAAATAAGTCCAAACAGCTTGCCAACATCATTTTTGCCGTTCCATGTATTCCGTTACTCCCCAAGCTTGCACAAAATTGAGTCATTTTATTCATATTTAGTTTCTTTTGTCTTTTATTAGCATTTCTGGGATTGGAGTCATCCAAAAGTAATTGAAAGTAATCCAGTTAAAGCAGGGGTGTCAAACTCATTTGAACTCGGGGGCCACACCATAGAACAAACATTTTCTCGGGGGCCCGACTAGTAGATCAAAGAGAAAGAAATAAGAGAAATAAAGAAATAAGAGAAAGAGGGAGGGAAAAGGAGAGAGGGCGGGACAAAGAAAGAAAAAGAGAGAGCGGGAGAGAGCGTGAGAAACAAAAGAGATAAAAAGTCGTGAGAGAGGGAAAAGAAAGCAAGAGGAAGAAAGAAAACCAAAGAGAAATAGAAAGACAGAAGGAGAGAAAAGAGAAAAGAAGGCGCAAAGGGTAGGAAGAGAAAGAGAAGAGGGAAAAGGGAAAAAGGAAGTTAGAGCAAAAGAGGTTAAAAGACACAGAGAGAAAGAGACAAAGAGCAACAAAGGAAGAGAAAAAGAGAGACACAGAGAGTGGGGAAAAAAGGGTGGAAAAGAAAGAAAGAAAGAAAGAAAGAGAGAGAGAAGGAAAGAAAGAAAGAGAGAGAAGGAAAGAAAGAAAGAAAGAGAGAAGGAAAGAAAGAAAGAAAGAGAGAAGGAAAGAAAAAAGAAAGAGAGAAGGAAAGAGAGAAGGAAAGAAGGAAAGAAAGAGAAAGAAATAGAAAGAAAGAAAGAAAGAAAGAAAGAAAAAAAGAGAGAGAGAGAGAGAAAGAGAAATACAAGTACAGTGTCTTTGTGCGAGGCAGCTGGCTTTGGCTACATCAAGTTGACCTATTTCAACCTGCAGCTTGTTTTTCTCTTGCGCTTCTCTGAGTGGTGTCTCGCGGGCCGGATTTAACCCCTTAGCGGGCCTGATCTGGCCCGCGGGCCGCCTCTTTGACACCTGTGAGTTAAAGTAACCCCTCCCAACCCTGTTTATTTCCTTCACTAAGATTTGATTTCTAGCAGTGTGTATCTACTGTGCATTTGGGAAAAACAAAACAATTAAATTGACTTCCAATAGTTTACTTATAGCGAGAAAATTATGGAAAGAAAACATTCAAAAATGAATTCAAACGATTAATTTAATGATTTAAAAGTCTTTCTGCTTTGGATTTTTATTTTTTATAAAAATGTTTTTGAAAGGAACTAAGGAACTTTAAACTTCTGCAAAGAAACCCAAAAGCTACTTTTTTTAGATTTTGTAATTAGATTTAAAAAGTTCCTCGGTGACTTTTGTTTTAACACAATAACTACAGCAGGGGGGTCAAACTCATTTTAACTCGGGGGCCCCACAATAGAACAAACATTCTGTCGGGGGCCGGACTAGTAGATTAAAGAGAAAGAAAAAGAGAGATAAAGAAATAAGAGAAAGAGGGAGGGAAAAGGAGAGAGGGTGGGACAAAGAAAGAAAAAGAGAGAGAGGGAGAGAGCGTGAGAAACAAAAGAGATAAAAAGAGAAGTCGCGAGAGAGGGGCAAAGAAAGGGCGAGGAAGAAAGAAATCCAAAGAGAAATGGAAAGACAGAAGGAGAAAAAAGAGAAGAGAAAGCGCAAAGGGTAGGAAGAGAGAAAGAGAAAAGAGAGCAAATGAAAAAAGGAAGTTAGAGGAAAAGAAGTTAGAAAGACACAGAGAGAGAAAGAGACAAAGAGCAACAAAGGAAGAGAAAAAGAGAGACACAGAGAGTGGGAGAAAAGTGTTGGAAAAGAGAGAGAGAAAGAGAGAAAGAGAGAGAGCGAGCGAGAGAGAGAGAGAGAGAGAGAGAGAGAGAGAGAGAGAGATAAATAAATACAAGTACAATGTCTTTGTTCGAGGCACCTGGCTTTGGCAACATCAAGTTGACATATTTCAACCTGCAGCTTGTTTTTCTCTTGCGCTTCACTGAGTGTCTTCTCGCGGGCCAGATTCAACCCCTTAGCGGGCCTGATCTGGCCCGCGGGCCGCCTGTTTGACATATGTGAACTACAGGGTGGGTTGCCTCAATGTTCTCTGGTTGATAAATGGTGATCAGCAAAAACAGCTACCGTTGGTGCTTGGCGAGTAGCTCCTGGCTTTGGCGACACCCAGTGGACACACTTAATACTTTAATAAATTGTTTAATACAATTTGTCTCTTTTGCTTCTCTCAGCATCGTCTCACTGGCCACATAAAATAAAGTGGTGGGACATATTTTGCCCGCGGCTTTCGAGGTTCACATTTGTGGTTTACATCATTGTCACTATTCACCAATAATGTTGATGTTCTTTGATGACCACACCCTTTAGGACAGATCTGCTTTTTCTAACCGAGGGAATTTTATAAAAAGAAGGGGCGGGGGGGGGGGAGGAGGAATTAACAACAGATTAGTTTTGCATCTTGAGGGTTTTTTGTACAGTCGTGTCCTGTTCTCCTTGCAAGGTCAAAATTCACTGAAGTCTTCTCTCCTTATTTTGAGTGTCGCCTAAACTATAAATCACAGGTGTCAAACAAGCGGCCCGCTAAGGGATTGAATCTGGCCCGTGAGACAACACTCAGAGAAGTGCAAGAGAAAAACAAGCTACAGGTTGATATATCTCAACTTGATGTGGCCAAAGCCAGGTGCCTCTCACAAAGACACTGTACTTGTATTTATCTCTCTCTCTCTCTCTCTCTCTCTCTCTCTCTCTCTCTCTCTCTCTCTCTCTCTCTCTCTCTCTCTCTCTCTCTCTCTCTCTCTCTCTTCTCTCTTTCTCTCTTTCTCTCTCTTTCTCTCTTTCTCTCTTTCACTCTTTCTCTTTTTCTCTCTTTCTCTCTTTCTCTCTTTCTCTCTTTCACTCTTTCTCTCTTTCTCTCTCTCTCTTTCTCTTTTTCCCTCTTTCTCTCTCTCTCTCTCTCTCTCTCTCTCTTTCTCTTTCTCTTTCTTTTCCACCCATTTTCTCCCACTCTGTCCCTTTCACTCTCTGCGTCTCTTTTTCTCTTCCTTTGTTGCTCTTTGTCTCTTTGTCTCTCTGTTTCTTTTAACCTCTTTTGCTCTAACTTCCTTTTTTCCTTTTCTCTCTTTTCTCTTTCTCTCTTCATACCCTTCGCACTTTCTTTTCTCTCCTTCTGTCTTTCTATTCCTCTTTTGGATTTCTTTATTCCTCTACCTTTCTTTCCCCCCCTCTCTCACGACTTTTTATCTTTTGTTTCCTCTCTCTCTTTTTCTTTCTTTACCCCGCCCTCTCTCCTTTTCCCTCCCTCTTTCTCTTATTTCTTTCTCTTTTCCTTTCTCTTTAATTTACTCGGCCCCCGACAGAATGTTTGTTCTATCGTGTGGCCCCCGAGTTCAAATGAGTTTGACACCCCTGCTATAAATGTATTCTTTTGAAGTGTTTCATAACAAGCAGACTTACCAAATAGATGGGAGTTTTCTGAGATTGTGAATTCATCTGTGTGCGGGATTTGTAGCGGTCCCACCACATTGACGTCGGGGCCAACCCATTCATTCATGAAGGACACTTTTTAGGCCGCACTCAGCTGTGAGGAACGTTGGGTTTCTTTACCACTGTAACAAGAGTGAGCTGATGAAAAACTATCAATAGAGAAGAAACGTTTACAATGACTTACATATTTCACACATGGATTCTACTCAATGTTCCCTTTTCCACGGGTCTGAGCGTTCACACAATGTCGGTGAGAAACGCTTGAAACCACAGTGAGGAACAGCAATCCCAAGTGTGGCAACTAAGTCATTATCAAACATGTCCAAAACTTGATATCAAGTTACATTTTGCTGAGTTTCCGACAATGCAAAATTATTTTTCTCTTTTGAATGAATTGACTCGTGTACTATTGCAAAGGTTGTACAACAATTCTTTCACAAGATTTCCGTTTCTTTTTTTTTCCTAGTATCTTTTGTCGCGTACTACTAACATTTTGGGGGGCTTATTGAGTCGGTTGCACGATACAGAAGTGTATTTAATCACATTTTTGAGTGGAAGTACAATGTTGGCAACAAGATTGACTTGGTATCATTGGAAATTATTTGAATGCAACACAAACTTTTTCTTTTTTTCCCCTGTTTTTTTCCTTTTTTTTTTAAATTCCTTTAAAAAAAATCTTATTGTGTTTATTTTTTCCTAGCTGTTACTTTTTTTCTTTTTGTTCTCGATTTACTTTTTTCCTTTGTTTCTTTCTTTCTTTTTTTTCTGGCTTTTTCTGAAATTTTCCTTCTTCTTTCTCTTCCTTTTGTTTCTTTTTTTCTCAGCTTTTCAGCTTCAACTTTTTCATTTTGGTATTTTTTTCTTTTTGTTCTATTCCCCCTTCCTCTAAGTCATTTTGTGCATAAATTTACATAATATTTGGTCATATAGGGATGAAAGAAGCAAAAACAACCTGAAGAGCCGTTTAGGACCCGAAAGAGCCATAAAATGACTAAATTTTGTGCAGGCTCGGGGAGTAACGGAATACATGGAACGGCAAAAATGATGTTGGCAAGCTGTTTGGATTTATTTCCATTTTGTTTCTGTCGCATTTTATGTTCGTTTTGCCGGAGATCAAAGAGATCAAAGCCAGGAGAGAAAGCTTACCACGTGTTGTGAGTCATCATTTTATTCATATTCAGTTTCTTTTGTCTTTTATTAGCATATTTGGTATTGGAGTCATCCAAAAGTCATTGAAAGTAATCCAGTTAAAGTAACCCTACCCAACCCTGGATTCACATGATATTTGTGTCTCCTATGTGGTTTCTTGCCTTTTCATGGTGTTATTTCAGAAATGGCTTTCGTCTTGGCACTCTTCCATAAAGGGCAGATTGATGTATGGTGTGACTAATAGTTTTCGTATACAAAGATTGGCCCACTCCAGCTGCGTATACCTGCCGGTCATCCGAAGTGATCATGGGTCTCTTGATTGCCTTTCTGATTTGTTTTCTCGTTGTTTGGGTTGAAGGTTTAGAAGGACGGCCAGGTGTTGGTAGAATTTCAGTGGTTTTTGTCATGATTACCCAAGTGGAGCCACCTGGGGTAATCATCTGACGCGCGGGAATGCGCTTCCTGATTGGTTCATGTTCCCTTTTTAAGCACGCTACGCCGAGACCTGATTGTCTGAGGATTACTTCTGTACCCCGTAAGACTCTCCCGATTACATGTGCCTTCGTGTTTACCTGATTCTGCCTGCCTGCCTCCGATCCGACCTGCTTCCGTCCCACGCTACGATCTTCTCTTCAGTCCCGGTAAACTCGACCTGCTTCCGTCCCACGCTACGATCTTCTCTCCAGTCCTGGTAAACTCGACCTGCCTCCGTCCCACGCTATGATTGGTTACGTCTTCCGAAGTTGTCTTCACGTCGTTGCTGCTGCTGACGTTCGACGGTCATCACGTCTTACGCTAACCCTTACGCTTCCCCAAATAAAGAATTGTACGAACGCTCTGGGGTCTCCTGCTCTGTTCTGGTCTTCCCTGACAGTTTTATGCTCCCGCGGATGTGTAAATGTTGCGAAATCTTCTTGTATCCCATTCCTGCTTTTAATTTTTCCACAACTCCATCCCAAAACTCGATCCCAAAACTGTATTACCTACATTTCTTGTGTAAATATTGTGTAAATTATAAACCTTATCTTCTTTGATCCTTTATCTTCTTTGTTTTCTTTTATCCTCACTGTTAAATCTGAAACTGGAGTGCCACGTCCAATTTCGTTGTCACAATTTGTTCAACCCATTTTGTAACAATGACAATAAAGGTATATTCTATTCTATTCTATTCTATCCCAAACCTGCCTGGTTTGTTCTTTGTCTTTCATGAGGCTTTTCTGTTCTCAAGTGTTCCCTTTCACAGACCTCTGAGCCGTTCCCAGAGAAGGTGCATTTGAACTGAGACATAAAGATGCACAAGAGTACTCTGTTTGTCATTGTTAGTCATATAAGTTGACATTGGATCATTCAGAAGTCATCAGGGAACTTTTGCTAAGCACTGTACCTATCGGTCGATCAGTGATGAATGAAGAACGATTATTAATGTCTTGTTTCTGCTAGCAGAGGGAAGAAAGGCATGGCAGGTGATTTGCACTCGTCGATCAACCAATGGCTGAAAAGCTCAGCCAGTTTGACCAGCCCCCTCATTTTGTTGTGACAAAATACACGCCAAAATAAATGACAAAATGCATAGATATATAAATAAATTGTACCTATGTTATATATCAAGATAGTATGTGTTTTATGTGTTCACATATTTACTGCAAATGGCATATATTTTAGGTATATGTCTAATCATACATGCACTACTAATTTTGTATTGGTTATTCTCTAACAGTTCTTGATTAAGGCCTCAAATAACAGTTATTTTGTGAGATGAGTCAACAGACTCCTCCTTTCTTGTTATATACAGTTAGTTCGCGGTTCCACTTTTGCGGGTTCAGAGCTTCGCGGGTGTAAAAAATATACCTTACCTTCTCAATAAAAGCATTTATTGACGCCATTGAGCGCGAGCTTATGTCAACTGAGGACACGGTGTGGACGCTCTTATTGTGAAGGGGAGGGGGAGGCCCTGACACAAGGCTTAGTCATGGTGAGTTACCGCTTCGCTCACCCCCCCTCCTTTAACTCCTCCCACCTCACCCCCTTCATATGTGGCGCTCAGTTTATCATGGAGGACCTCAGCGACGGGACGTAAGTATAATCTCTTCCGTCACATTTCATCTCAAGTTTGACTTTATTATACCATAAGCGAGCGGTTGTTTGTACTACCTAAACAGGGCTAATTGTGTGTGGTTTCGTGCATTTGTTGTAAAAGCCGTTCTATGCCGCTAGCTAGAGTATGTTGTTATTGTCAGAAGGTAGCTCTTTTACTTTCATTAGAATGAACACAGACCATTTTTTTAACTGTTGTTTCCCAAAACGCTTCACAAACACTCATCAAATATCACAATTTCTCTGTTTTTATTTTCAAAATGTAACCGGTAGTGTTAACAAGCGAAATAAACTGCGATGGCTGCATGTGGTTGAGAGCGGTTAATACAATCCTACTGAATGGTTCGTAGTGGTTTCGCCGCAGTCCTATTCCGTGTACATATAACATATTTTACAGTTTTTTTTTTGTTAAACATGAATTTCACTCTCTCTCTCTCTCTCTACCCGTATTCTATATGGTGTACTGCAGGGGTGTCAAACTCACTTAAGCTCGGGGGCCACACGATAGAACAAAAATTCTCTCGGGGGCCGGTTTAGTAGATTAGAGAGAAGGAAAAAAAGAGAAAGAAATAAGAGAAAGATAAGGAGAGAAAGGTAGAGGGCGTGGGACAAAAAAGAGAGAAAGAGAGAGCATGAGAAACAAGAGATTAAAACAGAAATAGTGAGAGAGTGGGAAAGAAAGAGAAAGAATGAAATCCAAAGAGAAACAGAAAGAGAGAAAAAGGAGATAGGAGAGAAGGGGAAGGACAGAAGAGGAAGGCAAGAGAGAGAGAGAGAGAGAGAGAGAGAGAGAAAAGGAAAAAATAAGAAGAGAGCAAAAGAAGGTAAAATGACATAGAAAGACAAAAAGGAACAAAGAAAGAGAAAAAGAGACAGAGAGAAAAATGGAGGAAGAGAGGGAAAGAGAGAGAGAGAGAAAGAGAGATTGCAGAGAATACAAATGCAGCGTTTTTGAGAGGCACCTGACTTTGGCAACACCAAGTGGACCTATTTCAACCTGCAGCTCTTTTTCTCTTGCGCTTCTCTGAGTGTTGTCTCGCGGGCCGGATACAATCCCCTAGCGGGCCTGATCTGACCCGCGGGCCGCCTGTTTGACACCTATGGTGTACTGTATACAGGGTGGGTTTACTGTATACCTGTATACGTTTTTCTAAACATTTTTGAAGGGGCGCCGCTACTTGGCAGATTTTCAGTTTTCGCTGGTGATCTCGGTCCCCATTGACCGTGATAACCGAGGGATTACTGTAGATGAAATTGAATCAAGGGTAGCACAGGAGTCATGCAAAACACCTAGCAGCAAAAAATGTGTTTGTATTTGGAGGCTTATTCACATGGAATCTTGGAGTTTTTATGACATTCTTGGTGTGTTCTTAGGAAATTACAAAATGTTCTCATTAGCATTATTTGAGTTCAATTTAAGCCTGACGCAAGGTGCCTAAGCTCCATCAATCATTAAAACACGAACTCATTTAAAGGAGGTAAGCGATTAAATTCCCGGGCACATTTAATAAAATATCGCATTTGGCCACAGGAAGCCCATAGCCAAAATCGTGCTCAGACAATCAATTATGTAGTGACAAGATCATATCGCTTTTTCAGCATCCAACTGGAATACTTTGGTGTTACCTCAGCTTACTTCTTAGTAGGGGTTGGAGACTACGCGCTACAATAATAGCCAAACCATTGACACACACTGCTCACTCGATATAGAGTTTCTAGCAGTATCGTGTAGACCCTTCTATCTACCGAGAGAGCTAACTGTGGTCATTATGCTTGCTGTTTACGTTCCACCGGATGCTAACGTTAGCATAGCGCTAAATCTCCTGCCCGCTGCTATCAATAAACAGCAGCTTGCACACCCCAACGGAGCTTTATAGTCGACGGCGACTTTAATCGGGCATGTTTATGGACTGTACTCCCCAAATCCATTCAATACGTGGACTGAGCAATTCGGGAAAATACACTGGACTGCGTGCACTGTAAGATCAAACATCCAGTTCGATCCACCATTTCTGTTTGTCCCTCACCCCCCTCATCACCCCCCCTCTGGAGGAAGCAGAGCCTATTTACAACAAAGACAACAAAGACAGTTAAAACATGTTCTTTGTTCCTTTATCTCTTTGTTTCAGTATCCTCACTGTAAAATGTGGAACTGGAGTCATCCAATTTCGTTGTTATAATATATCCCATGTTGTAACAAAGACAATAAAGGCATATTCTATTCTATTCTATTCTTTTTATTCTATTCACCCCAACGGAGCTTTATAGTCGACGGCGACTCTAATCGGGCATGTTTATGGACTGTACTCCCAAATCCATTCAATTGTGGACTGAACAATTCGGAAAAACACCGGACTATGTGTAACGTAAGATCAAACATTCGGTTGTATCTGGCAACTCTGTTTGACTGGAGTCGTCCAATTTCGTTGTCACAGCATATCCCATGTTGTAACAATGACAATAAAGGCATATTCTATTCTATATTCTATTCTAGTAAGAGCATTAACACGAATGTACACTGTGGTTTCTCAAACTGTCGTATTTTCCTTTACAAAATCTTACACCATATTTTTTTCAAACGTGTTCATTAATGTAGTTTAACATGTTATATTGCACATGTGTTTCCTTATATCATATATATTGTTAATGAACATTTTGACACTGAGTTGCTCGACATGAATGAGGTTTACTATCAAAAAAAAGTTCAAAAATGAAGTCGCTTGGACGTTCACTGTAGAAGGAAAAAATACATGCAAATAGAATAAAAAGAATAGAATAGAATAGAATATGCCTTTATTGTCTTTGTTACAACATGGGATATATTATAACAACGAAATTGGACGACTCCAGTTCCACATTTTACAGTGAGGATAATGAAACAAAGAGATAAAGGAACAAAGAACATGTTTTAACTGTCTTTGTTGTCTTTGTTGTAAATAGGCTCTGCTTCCTCCGGAGGGGGGGTAATGAGGGGGGTGAGGGACAAACAGAAATGGTGGATCGAACTGGATGTTTGATCTTACAGTACACACAGTCCAGTGTATTTTCCCGAATATTTTTCCGAATTGCTCAGTCCACGTATTGTATGGATTTGGGGAGTACAGTCCATAAACATGCCCGATTAAAGTCGCCGGCGACGATAAAAGCTCCGTTGGGGTGTGCAAGCTGCTGTTTATTGATAGCAGCGGGCAGGAGATTTAGCGCTATGCTAACGTTAGCATAAACAGCAAGCACAATGACCACAGTTAGCTCTCCTGGTAGATAGAAGTGTCTGCACAATACTGCTAGAAACTCCATATCGAGTGAGCAGTGTGTGTCAACGATTCAGCTGTTATTGCAGCGCATAGTCCCCCACCCCTGTTTTTACCGGAGTCTAAAGTAGAATAATACATTTTCTTATTCAAATTATGAATGCATTTCCTGCTTTAAATTATTGTTGGTAATATACTGATTAAAGGGATAACCCCAAACCTGTCTTTTTTCATTTTCTCCTTTTATACTTCCTTTATTTCTTAACTTCTTTATACAACATCATCATTTATAATATAATGCATGAAAGCAAGTGAGCCGTTTGAGAGCCGGCTCTCTTTAATGAGTTCAGCCGAAAAAGCCGGTTCTCTAAAAAGAGACAGACTTCATTTCACTACACAACTCGAACTCGTTTGACTTGATTGATTTGCCGTTTTGTTTCTATCTATCTATCTATCTATCTATCTATCTATCTATCTATCTATCTATCTATCTATCTATCTATCTATCTATCTATCTATCTATCTATCTATCTATCTATCTATCTATCTATCTATCTATCTATCTATCTATCTATCTGTCAAGACGGGCTGTAGTGTAGTTTTACACTGTAACTAGATAAATGTAAATCATTCTAGAAACATATTCTATAATTTTAGCTCTACACCGTAAGAAATAAGTATACCTAAGTTCGCTGTCCGAAATTAAAAAATGTTCCACCTGCTGACACCATCTCCTGGCTGAAATCATCATTGCAGTCTCTGTCAAGCAGCTTGTGTGGCCAGTGCAAGTGCGGACATTCAATAAACTCTTCTTTTTTCACCTTTTTGGGAATTTTAGTTGGCATTTGGATTGTAACCTGAAAGATATTCTTAACTCCCGGGCAGGGTTGGGTAGGTCTACTTTAACTGGATTACTTTTAATGACTTTTGGATTACTCCAATACCAAACATGCTAATAAAAGACAAAATAAACTAAATATGAATAAAATGACTAAATTTTGTGCAGGCTTGGGGAGTAACGGAATACATGGAACTGTAAAAATGATGTTGGCAAGCTGTTTGGATTTATTTTCAATTTGTTTCTGTCGCATTTTGTTAGTTTTGCCGCAGATCAAAGAGATCAAAGCCAGGAGAGAAAGCTTACCAAGTGTTGTGAGTCATCATTTTATTCATATTTAGTTTCTTTTGTCTTTTATTAGCATATTTGGTATTAGAGTAATCCAAAAGTAATTGAAAGTAGTCCAGTTAAAGTAACCCTACCCAACCCTGCTCCCGGGGCTTGGATTTGAGACCTGCATTGATGATGGTGAGTGCAGCGCTCTCGTTGAATTTATCAGATGGTTATTCTTATTTTAATGCAACTGCAACTGTTTTAAAAAATGCTGTTAAATATAAGCAGTGTGCCCCATTACCAGAACCAGAACAGATACAGGACCCAATCGCGTAACATTCTCACACAAGCTTTTTTATTTTATCGGAAATTGGTATGTCATGCACGTTAGGGAGCTGGTCTGGCGTGGAAGGACAGGACGCCAGAGACCGACGAGATCGATAACGAATCAGGGTAACAAAAATAAACAGGAGAAACTAGACGGGAACCAAAACTGGAGAAACTAACCAACAGGACAAAACTGGAACCCGAAATTAAACAGTACAAAAATAAACAGAAAAAAATCCCGGACTGGAGATATCACAGGAAAATAGGACAGAACCTACGTCTTGTGGGGCAGAAGTTCGTTTGTCAGGAAAACAGGACAGAACCCACGTCTTGTGGGGCAGAAGTTCGTTTGTCAGGTAAACGGGACAGAACCCACATCTTGTGGGGCAGAAGTTCGTTTGTCAGGAAAAGAGGACAGAACCCACGTCTTGTGGGGCAGAAGTTCGTTTGACGGGCTGACACCGAAGCAAGAGAGCGCTGAGCTTTATATACACAGAAAGTCAATCTCTCAACGGGCCGCAGCTGCGCCACACAGGCGGGGCCAATTAGGCACCATGGCAACCGTGACACACATGGGCGGGGCCAATTGGACACCATGCCAACCGTGACACACGGGCGCAGCCAATTGAGCGCCATTGCAACCGTGACACACAGGCGCAGCCAATTGAGCGCCATGGCAACCATGACACACACGGGTGCGGCCAAGTGGGCACCATGGCTAGCTTTAAAGTGACATTGTTTCAGGTAGTTTGCTCTGATGCGGTGCTGTGCCCCATCATCTACTGACCTACAACAAGGACTTTGTAAATGAGTTTTCATGATTTTTCTGGCTGGAGTCATGCCCACTGTGACCATGTCCTCATTATTGGGGATTTTACCGTACATGTGTCCTGTCCTCATAAGCCGCTGGTGAAGGACTTTTTAAGCCTCGTTGACTGTTTTCACTTGGCGCAGCATGTGTCGGGTCCCTCAAACAAAAATGGGCATATATTAGACCTGGTTCTCGCACATGGTTTGTCTACGAGATCGGTGATAATGTGCTCTCGGATCATTTGCCCGTTTTATCCGATGCTGGTTTTTCCCGTGCATCAGTTGGATCTAGCGCTCCTGCTCGTCGCGGTTGGATTTTTAACACTTTGACCGCCTGCAGATTTTCTGCGGTATTTGACCAGCTCTGCGTTCCTTCCGAATCAACCTCCCTGGATATCACATCTCGGTTTCCCTCCTCCTGCCAGACTAAATTGGACTCTGTGGTTGCCTAAAAAAACGTGCAGCCTAAAGCTAAACCTGAGCCCTGGTTCAACAAGAGATCTGGTGTAGCTGGAAGGTTTAGAGCTAAGTGCAGGTGGACGAAGGACAAGCTATAAGTGTCACTTTTAACGCCAAAGGACTGCAGGCGTCATTAACAGAAGACAGTTAAGGAGGCTAAAAGAGAGCATCAATCAGATATTATTGTGTCTAATCGCCACATCTCATGTGTGCTTTTTAAAGCTATTGGCTCTGTTCCGAATGCCCCACAGCCTGTCTGTTTGGAAGCATCAACCGAAATGTGTGATCATTTCCTCCACTTTTTATTGAAAAGATTCTTAATAACCAGTGTTCCCTCTACACTGCGCGTGTGCGCAATCGGGCACTGCTCGCACATTCTCAGCGCACAAGAAAATCGAGCCAGCGCACAAAAATGAGGGCTCAAAATTACTAATTAAGAAGCGTCTTAAGTCAAAGTTACAGTGCATAAAGGTAAAAATACACGGATTCTCCTGATGTTGTGTCTTAAATGCGGTATTTTGAAGTCGAGTCGAAGGAGAACGAAGTTGAGTAAAGTTAGTAGAGTTTGTCGAGGAACCGGCTTCTTCGGCTCGGCTCACTAAGAGGAACCGGCTCTTTCGGGTCCTAAACAGCTCTTTGGGTTGTTTTTGCTTCTTTAATCCCAACATGACCAAATATTGTGTAAAATTATGCACAAAATGACTTAAAGGAAGGGGGGAATAGAACAAAAAAGAAAAAAAATACCAAAGTGAAAAAGTAGTGAAAAGCTGAGAAAAAAAGAAACAAAAGGAAGAGAAAAAAGAAGGAAACATTTAGAAAAAAGCCAGAAAAAAAGAAAAGAAAGAAATATAGGATATAGTAAATAGAGAAGAAAAAGAAAAAAGTAACAGCTCGGAAAAAATAAACACAATGAGATTTTTTTTAAAGGAATTTTTTTAAAAAGTAGAAGCAAAAACACAGAAAAAAGAAGAAAAAGTTAGTGTTGCATTCAAATAATTTCCAATTATATCAAGTGAATCTTGTTGCCAACATTGTACTTCCACCAAAAAATGTGATTACGTACAGTTCTGTATCTTACAACCGACTAAATAAGCCCCCCAAAATGTTAATATTATGCGACAAAATATATCAGGAAATAAAAAGAAATGGATATCTTGTGAAAGAATTGTAAGAACAAACGACGTTTGTAGGCCGTGCAACCTTTGCAATAGTACACGAGTCAATTCATTCAAAAGAGAAAAATAATTTTGCATTGCCGGAAACTCCGCAAAATGTAACTTGATGTCAAGTTTTGAACATGTTTGATAATTAATTATCTTGCCACACTTGGGATTATGGTTGCTCACTGTTGTTTCAAGCGCTGCTCACTGACTTTATGTGAACGCTCAGACCCGTGGAAAATTATAGGGGACATTGTCGCCCGCTCATCTGATCTCCAATTAAACTGAGCATGCAAAGGCATGTGAGTCGAAAACGTCAATGATTTTGTTGCAAACGATCACAACAAATGAAAATAATCCGTCACCACACTTGACGTGCCATCGAATACTTTTTAATGACTTCGATTAATTTCCCACGGGATACGAGGCGGCGCAAGCGCCCACACAGAACTTGGATCGCAACGGTTATCAAGAACACACACACACATGGCCTGGTCATCCTGAAAAATGCTCTCCTGCTCCTTACCTTCTCCTTGTTGGACGATTCCCGTGTTTTGAATCTCCTTGTGCTCTCAAGCGTCCTCCTCGGATTATACGACGCACATCAATTTTTAGCAAATTCTACCCTAAAGCACTGATCTTGTGTCTGGCCTTCTGTCAAAGCATGTGTGAGCAGCTCAGGTCAGGGAGAAAAGGATGTTGGTTATTAATTAAACTGTCCATCCGTGTCCCCACCCCTCCCCGAAAAATCCGAACCAGCTCATATACACTTGCCAAAAAAATCCCTCTCCTTATCACGAAAAGACAGAGAGGCTAACGCATCACGTTAGCTAAGTATCCCCCCCACGTACACAAATCGACTGGTTAGCATGATGCAGAGCACACCCCTTTAAAAAAATCGGCAGGAGAGCATATTAAAAGACGAGTCAACAAGTCATTTTTATTTGTATAGCCCTTAATCACAAAGAGTCTCAAAGGGCTGCACAGGTTATTGCACAGACTATTATTTCAGACTATTATGACACCATCCCCTGATCTGAAACCAACCTGAGGGCAAGGAAAAACTCAAAAACCTTAACATGAGGAAAATGAAGAAACCTTGAGTAGGGACAAGAGCATTCCACAGCACCGGTGCCCGGAAGGAGAAGGGTCTAGAACCTGCGGAACACTTCTGGGCTCTTGGGATCACCAGTAGGCCAGCGCTTTCAGAACGAAGGGTTCGGACCCGAACATAGGGGGAAATTAAATCGGAAAGATATGAGGGAGCAAGTCCATGTATGATTTTGTATAATACTAAGAGAACCTTGAAATCACATCTTAGGCTAACAGGGAGCCAATGCAGGTTAGCTAAAATCGGCGTAATGTGATCGGACTTTCTTGTCCTAGTTAAAAGCCTCGCTGCAGCATTTTGTACCAGCTGAAGACTCTTGATTCTGGACTTCGGGAGACCAGAGACAACAGTTATTTTGTTTCGTTTCAATTCTTCAGTTTATTTTAAGTTTGTTAATTCTTCAACATAGCTACAAGTACTACAATTAACAATTTAGAAATCTCTCTTCAATTAAAGCCAAAGTTTCTTATAAATTAGGCATGTCAAACTCGGTTTGGCTATGGGGCAGGATCCAGACTTTATGGATCCTGCACGGAAACGAATTGAAAAAAATATACACAATGTAATCAACACAGACCTGCAGATCATCGGCTGCTCTGTGCCCAGTATAGAAGACATTGCCAACTTGCGATACCGCCACAGAGCCGTCAACATTACATAGGACTCTTCCCACCCTGGCCACCAACTCTCTGGTGAGCACTACAGGTCCATCAAAACAAGGAAAAAAAGGTTGAGAGAGATTCTTCCCCAGGGCCATCACCACCCTAAACGAGCGCACAAAACTGTGAAAACATATCTCACGACTTAATTATTTTTTTGTTGTTTTTTTTTTTGCTGCCAAATGTTATTGCACAAACACCGGTCTCTGGCTTCCTGTCATTCCACGCCAGACTGCGGCCTAAAGTGCATGACTCCCCATCCCCCCTAAAATAAAAGGCTTGTGTGAAAAACGTCACGCATTTGGGTTCTCATCCTGTTCCGGTTCATGACAGTTTTCAGTCAAGGTGTCACACCAACAAACCCTGTTTTGGCTGTAAATCGCTGAAAATATGGAATTTCATTAAAAAATATATGTTCATTGTTGAGACACCTGATGATGAAAACCCACAGTTTGGCGGTTTTGCTACAATTTCGAGTGAAATATATGGAATGGATCCCTTTGAAAAAAAATCTAAATATTTTGTTATAATGCCTTTTTGGGTCAAATAGGTTCCCGACCACTGCTCTAAGAACTACGTACTTAACTTTTGAAAGAAACAAGATAGCACAGTGTTCTCGTTTGCCCGCGTCCCCGCATCCTAGACGCATCGTATTTGCTGGGGACGCATTGGGTCAAATCAACGTGCGTCCCCGGGACGCAACGTTTTTGACACCAAATTGTCATTATTACTTCTTTTTTTTAAACAAAGATTTACCGCACTCCAAACTTTTCGTCAGGCAGATCCGCCATTATAGTTTTGGTCTCGCGGTTCGAGTTTTCGTCTGCACGCCGATCTCGGCAAACAAGATCTCGTTGTTTCGAGATTACGTCATTGTTGTGATGCTTGGCGTTGAGGTAAGGTGAAAATCAACACCAAATTGGTAATTTCTTGAGTGTCAGTAAGTAAGTCGAAACATATTGCAGAATATGATAACAACGGCAATAATTCCGGCACGAAAAAACAGCGGAGAAATTCTTCAGAAGACCGCGAAGGCAAGGAAAACACGTGTTTTGAAGCGAACGAAAGAAAATAAACAAAAGAATACTAGCAAGAAAAGGACTTTTTTGCCAAAATGGACTAAATTATATTCCTGGTGACGCTATGAGGAGGATGATAATGGATTGGACTTTGAGAAGGCATTACAACTATGGCGGGACAGCAAACCACGAAGAATATATGAACTAAAAAATCTGAAGTGATAACTGCTTTGTGTTATCAATTAACTGTGATGATTAAAACTGCATGAATATATAAATATTTCAGCAATATTATTTTGTATAGTGTACAATATTGTGAACTGAAAAATCTGAAGTGATAACTG